>NC_087209.1:38412981-38475481 GCF_015104395.2 Macrobrachium nipponense | reverse complement strand
CAACGTCACGTCTGGTCTATTTGCACGTATCACCCTATCTGTTCTGATACCATAGTCCCAGAGGATCTTTGCCTGATCGATTTCTTTCACTCCTTCAGGCTGGCTCCAGTGGAGGGCTTTTGAAACTTGAATCAAGACCTCTTTTTGTACTGGTTCTGTGCAAGTGCCGGACATTTGCGTTGCTATGTGGTTTATGTCTTCATTTTTCGTATTGCACTTCCTACATATGGGAGAGATGTTATTTCCATCTATCGTTCTTCGAACATATCTGGTTCTTAGGGTCTGATCTTGTGCCGCTGTTATCATTCCTGCAGTTTCCTTCTTGAGCTCTCCCCTCAGTAGCCATTGCCGCGTGTCATCGCTGGCTAGTTCTTTACTCTGACTCATGTTTTGTCCGTGCATTGGTTTGTTGTGCCATTCCTCTGTTCTGCTTGTCATTCCCCTGTCTGTATATTTCTGGATCTTCGTCTTCTTTTATCAGTCCTTCTTCCCATGCACTCTTGA
The DNA here is from genome assembly GCF_015104395.2 of Macrobrachium nipponense. Taxonomy (NCBI): domain Eukaryota; kingdom Metazoa; phylum Arthropoda; class Malacostraca; order Decapoda; family Palaemonidae; genus Macrobrachium; species Macrobrachium nipponense. Next base: position 38,474,977 of record NC_087209.1, on the reverse strand, counting down.
GCCACTCGTCTTCACTGGTTTTCATATAGTGCCCAGTGCTTTGTTTTCGATGTTGACGCAGTCCTCTATGCTTAGTAGTCCTCTCCCTCCTTCCTTTCGTGTTATGTATAGTCTGTCCGTATTTGCTCATGGGTCTAGCGCTTTGTGTATTTGCAATATGTTTCCTTGTTTTCTGGTCTATGCTGAGGAGTTCTGCCTTCGTCCATTCCACTATTCCTGCGCTGCATCTGATTACTTGTACTGCCCCATGTGGTGTTCTTTTTTATTAATTAATTATTATTATTTTATTATTTTTTTTTTATTTTTTTTTTTTTTTTTTTTTTTTTTTTGTTTTTTTTTTTTTTTTGTTTTTTTTTTTTTTTGCTCTATCACAGTCCTCCAATTCGACTGGGTGGTATTTATAGTGTGGGGGGTTCCGGGTTGCATCCTGCCTCCTTAGGAGTCCATCACTTTTCTTACTATGTGTGCCGTTTCAGGTAGGAGCACACTCTTCTGCATTAGTCCTGGAGCTACTTCAGCCTCTAGTTTTTTCTAGATTCCTTTTCAGGGATCTTGGGATCGTGCCTAGTGCTCCTATGATTATGGGTACGATTTCCACTGGCATATCCCATATCCTTCTTATTTCTATTTTCAGATCTTGATACTTATCCAATTTTTCCCTCTCTTTCTCTTCAACTCTGGTGTCCAACATGGTATTGCGAACATCAATGAGTGATACTTCTTGCTTGACTTTCTCAATCAACGTCACGTCTGGTCTGTTTGCACGTATCACCCTATCCGTTCTGATACCATAGTCCCAGAGGATCTTTGCCTGATCGTTTTCTATCACTCCTTCAGGTTGGTGCTCGTACCACTTATTACTGCAAGGTAGCTGATGTTTCTTGCACAGGCTCCAGTGGAGGGCTTTTGCTACTGAATCATGCCTCTTTTTGTACTGGTTCTGTGCAAGTGCCGGGCATTCAACTTGCTATGTGGTTTATGGTTTCATTTTTCGTATTGCACTTCCTACATATGAGAGATGTTATGTTTTTCCGTCTATCGTTCTTTGAACATATCTGGTTCTTAGGGCCTGATCTTGTGCCGCTGTTATCATTCCTTCAGTTTCCTTCTTTAGCTCTCCCCTCTGTAGCCATTGCCAATTGTCATCGCTGGCTAGTTCTTTAGTCTGTCTCATGTATTGTCCGTGCATTGGTTTGTTGTGCCAGTCCTCTGTTCTGTCTGTCTTTCTCCTGTCTCTGTATATTTCTGGGTCTTCGTCTACTTTTATTAGTCCTTCTTCCCATGCACTCTTGAGCCACTCGTCTTCACTGGTTTTCAGATATTGCCCCAGTGCTCTGTTTTCGATATTTGAACACAGTCCTCTATACTTAGTAGTCCTCTCCCTCCTTCCTTTCGTGTTATGTATAGGGGGGGGGGGGGGGGGGAGTCTGTCTGTATTTGCTCTTGGGTGTAGTGCTTTGTGTATTGTCATATGTTTCCTGGTTTTCTGATCTATGCTGCGGAGTTCTGCCTTCGTCCATTCCACTATTCCTGCGCTGTATCTGATTACTGGCACTGCCCATGTGTTATGGCTTTTATCATATTTCCGGCGTTGAGTTTTGACTTGAGTATCGCCTTGAGTCTCTGCATATATTCTGTTTCCTTGATCGTGTCCTTCATCTCTTGGTGTTTTATATCCCCTCCTTCCATTATTCCCAGGTATTTGTATCCTGTCCTCATCTATGTGTTTGATGTTGCTCCCATCTGGTAGTTTTTATTTATCCCTTCGTTCTCGTACTTTGCCTTTTTTGTATGTTGACTAAGGCGCATTTTTCTATTCCAAACTCCATCCTGATGTCCCCAGATACAATCCTTACAGTCTGGATTAGGGTATCTATTTCCTTGATGCTCTTACCATACAGCTTGATGTCGTCCATGAACATCAGATGGTTGATTCTGTTGCCTCTTTTCTTGAGTTGGTACCCGGCATCCATCTTCTGTAGTACTTTTGTCATGGGAATCATGGCTACTACGAAGAGTAGTGGGGACAGTGAGTCGCCCTGGAAGATTCCTCTCCTGATATTAACCTCTGCTAGTCTTATTCCAGAGCTTGTAAGTATTGTATTCCAGTTGCGCATTGTATTTTTGAGGAAGCTGATGGTGTTTTCCTCTGCCCCATATATTTTCAGGCATTCTATTAGCCATGTGTGTGGTATCATGTCGAAGGCTTTCTTACAGTCTATTATTATTATTATTATTACTGATAAATTTACATTACTAATATTATTCAGCGATAAAGATAATAGCAAAGATCAATTATTTACATTCAAATGGAAGTTGAGTTTCATATTTCCTGCAAAGTGCACGGTTTCTTTTATTAGTGGCAGAGCTTCTTATAGGTGATCTGTTCGTAGTTACTTTGTCCTTGTTTCATCTTGGCTGACAGAAAGTGATAACTTTTCCACTAAACAATACCGTAACACCTATACAGATGTTCTTTGCCAAACCTTTTAAGAGTTGATTTTTGTTACACTCTACGAAAGATACCTAAATTTTGACATAAATTCCATTCAACTCTGTGAATACTATATACCTCTGTCAATATATTCTTTACGCCTCACCCCTACATACCATTGAAATACATCTAAGTTGGATATGTTATAATATATTACCCCCTACTACTTTTCTTTTCAGCTAAAAACATCTACAATTAGGTGAAATCGCACCATATTGTAAGGACAACGCTTATCCATAATTTTCTCTGTATATAATTCATCATTCGCGTTGTTCTTACTTCCCTCCGTGAGAGCGTTCAGCGAGCCTTCCGCCAGTGTATAAAGCTTGTATAACCATATTTTGTGAACTTTTATATTTTGTATTTTATGTCTCTCAAGAAACACAAATCGGGTCTCGCCGACCCATTTTTACTCTCTCGCGGGTCAGTAACCACATTTCCGTCCGCATGCTGTATATTTATATTTCCCTTGCCTGTAATAAAAATCAGTACACTTCTACCTGCCTCTTTGTCCACTCCTCACAATATCTTTATGTGAAATGACAAACTTTTGTATTATGCTTAAGTTTAGCAAGATTATTTAAAATTTCCCATTTTCTGTGAGTTGTTTACGTTTTCTTTTATTCAATAATAAATGAAAGTGTCAATGGGTAACTTAATTAAAAATAATGTGTGCATATAACTAAGAATATTGTACAGTAGACTGATAATTACAGTTTGCTGAACTTGCATATTAACAATGACATTTTTGATAAATTATATCAGAATTTAGCATACAATGAAAATGCATGCCAACGAATACCATAAGGGTGAAGAATTTTATCTAGACATCTGTAATATTGAAGGTCAATTAAAGATAGAGTAGAATAAATTTTTAAGCAGTTATACTTAAGAAATATCCTATCTAAATTAATATAGTATTCACATGAATATATATGGTTTGCTCTTTGTGAAACAAGTGGGAGCTGTTGTGAGTTTGCAACAGTTGGTAACTACCTATTGCTGTAATCTGCGACATGCATTTGTTTTTCTTTTGTCTACAGGGTCCACATTGCAAACCCTTTTATATCCGTTAGTCCTAAATAGAGCCTCACCTTAGGAAGATGTGTTTCATCGCTCCGCCTCAATCCTTGAAAACCTGATGGAATTTGTTGCTCATTGTGAAACTCAGAGAGAAAAAGTAATGAAGGCTTTCAGAACTGATAATGGAGATGAATTTTATGAGGAATTCCTCTCACAACGATTTTATTTTCGAATGTTTTTGTGTATTTACTAGTTTCCATGCTATTTGTGTTTTATTATAGTTATTAGTGTCTGCCTCATAAGAAATTATTGATTGATTTTCACTGCGTATTGCCGTCTGTCAGGTAATCGACAGACAGGAACTATATTACTGTATTTGTATTCATGTGAAAACCAAATATATTTGCATTCCCATGTATTTTGCAAAGATATGTACGTCTATATTGCATGACATAATAAGGGTGAAAGAACCACATCTATTCGAGAATGACACTCTTAACATTATTTTATCTGATTTTGCTATGTTCTAGTACGTAGCTGCTGTGGTGCGCTTAGCACCGAAAAGATGGTTTTACACAAAGACGAAGTCTTTTGACACAACGTCAGTAGACATTTTAGTAACGAAGTATAATTACTGTTTTAGTTATGATAATTCATTTGTTCTTATATATATGAAATTGCTCTTGGTGAATGTATTGCGCATATCATGTATGGTAAGAATTGAAGGTGCCATTAGGTCTCGTTTGTGCCTCTCGCCAGAGAAGACATTAGGAGAGGTCAAAACATCGGGAGGGGAAAGGACGGGTATTAGTTCGCCCCTCTGATCGCTCCTTTGCACTCCCCTCTTGGGATGTGTATGCATATGTGCGTAGTACACTGTATGGGCGTGATATCGCCCAAAATTGTATTGACACACACCACCAATTAATTCACTACATTTAATGAATATGTTGAAGTTGCACACTATTATATTTGGAATTTATTTTTGATAACGAACTTGATAATTATTGTAAACCTTGTAAGTCAGTTCTGCATTCGTGGTAATTGTATAACTTGTCTCTTTTCCCCAACAAAACCCGAATGCAGGATGGAACGAACAGCTTCTTGGCTCAACTTTTGAGGTGACCTGTCATCTAGTGTTGTGTAGTGTGATGTGTGTGTGGATTTAGAAAGGGCGATTGCCCTGATTCTTTGAATTTTGTCGTAATTTGTTTCATTTGAGTGCCATTGATTTACAATTCCCCTTGAGTGATTAATTTCATTTGTCAGTTATATGTTATTACTCTTTGATATGGTCAACTTTGAGTTATTAAATTAATTTTAACTTTACATTTATCAAATGCGTTTCAATATCCTTCGATTTTATTTCATTTTTCCTGTTTCAGTTTTGTGGATGATGAATATAAATTGATCTGATAAATCTTTATTGTGTTCATACTTTAAGGTTATGCAAATAACTTTTAGAAACGAGATAACACAGTGGTCCTCTAAGGTCTGAAAATCACCCCGTGAGTACTCGCAACATTTAGAGAGAGAGAGAGAGAGAGCGAGAGGCGCGTACCTTTCGTCGTATCTCATATAGCGATTTATGATCTAAGTTCATGTCTACAAGGACTGCTCAGTAAGTGAAAGTACTTTATTGTGCTACTATTCATTAATGATATTGGTGTGTTATCCTCGTTAATAATGAATTGGGTTGAGAGATATCTCCCCGTAATTTAGAAACCGCAAAGGGAGTTTTGTGGAGTTGTTAAGGAAGGTTTTTAGCGGTTTTTGACCAAGTAACAACGTTAAGCATAATACACTCCACTATAAGTCCATCTTTTTCGCCACAAATTTATTAATAATGATTTGCATTCTTTTTTTAGGAGTAAGGGAATTATACAACAGAGATCTGTTAGGTATACCCCTAAGCAGAATGGTGTTGCCAAAAGGCAAAATAGGTCAACATTTGAAGCAGCTAGAAGTATGATGTTTAACGCTCAATGTTCAAAGAAATTGCGGGCAGAAGCTGTCAATACTGCTGTGTACATTCAGAACAGTTTACCCCATACTGTTGCTAATAATTGTATTCCTGAAGAGAGATTCACAGGACTGCCTGTGAAATATTCTAATTTGAGCGTTTTTGGTTGTAATGCATTCGTGCATGTACCTAAGCAAGGTTAGAGGTGAGAAATTAGATGCAAGAAGCAAGTGTTTGGTTTTTGTTGGTTATGACAGAGAGAGCAAAGGGCATCGCTTGTTTAATCCTGATAAACCAAAGGGTATTTCTGTTGAGCATAGTGTTAAGTTTGATGAAGGTAAGTTTACTGCTTGCTCTGAGGGTGTGACAGACGTAAGTGATGTTGTTTATTCTCCAGTGGCTGATTTGGTCGAGGGAAATGATGTATAGGAAGTTCCTGTTGATGAGGAAGAAGGTGAGTTCCATGGTGACTTTGAGGGAAGAAAATGTAGGTAAGAAAATTAGTGGGAAAATCAATGAAAATCTTAATGAAAATGTGCAAAATTGAAGGTACCCACTGAGAGACAGAAAAAGGAAAGATTTTCCTGATTTTGAGATGTATACTGCATTTTTTTATTGCAATATTGTGTTTGAAGATCACTTTGAACCAAATAACGTTAGTCTGGCCCTGGAAGGCAAAGAGAGTATTCATTGGAAAAAAGCTGAGTGAAGAGATTCAGTCTTACAAAGAAAATAATGTGGGATCTTGTTGAGAAGCCTGTTGTAAAATGTAAATGGGGTTTAAAATTAAGCGGAATTGTGATGGGGATGTTGCTAAGTTCAAAGCTAGACTGGTAGCTGTTGGATGCTCACAAAAATATGGTATTGATTTTTTAGATACCTATGCCCCAGTTGTTAGACACAGTACACAGACTTTTCTTTTCTCTGTCTGTTAAACTTGATCTGCCAATTCACCACGTTAACATTTCTACAGCCTTTTTAAGTGGTGGCTTAAAGGAGGAAATATGTATGTACCAACCTGAAGGTTTTGTAAAGGATAAAGGTAAAGTGTGCAAACTGAATAAGGCAGTGTCTGGACTCAACCAAGCACGTATATGTTGGTACGAGAAAGTGCATATCATTCTTGTTGGAGTTGGTTTTAAACAGTCTATGTATGAACCATGCTTCTATATGTGAAAGATAAGAGCCAAATTTGGCATTGTTGCACTTTATTTTGACGATTTCTTCATATGTTTTAATGATACGTGCCATGTTGCAAAATTGATGACTGCATTGTGTAGTCATTTTCCTACCAAAGATTTGGGAGAGGTTTCTGAATGTCTTAGTGTGAGTAACGAGGACTGAGGTAAGTGTCAAGTTGGACAAAAGAGTCTATTATGAAAAATTGTTATCCAAATTTGAAATGCTAGATTGTGTTAATGATAAGACTCCCATTGAAAGTGGTCTATTGTTATGTAAAAGAAAAGTAAGGGTATCAACAAACGATTGGTGGATTGTTGTACTTGTCATTATGTATTAGATCTGATATTGCTTACGCTGTGAATTATTTGAGTCATTTCAATGATAGTTATGGTAAGGAGCATTGGCATGCTGTTCTAAGGATTTCCAGATATCTGAAAGGAACTATGGAGTTTGTAATTAATTATTCAAAATCTGAAAATGACGTGACAGGTTTTTGTGATGCATCTTTTGCAAATGACTTGGAAGGGAGAAAGTCTGTATCAGTATGTGTTTTTAAACTCTCTAATGGTCCTATTAGTTGGTGAGTAGAAAGCAGGAAGTGACAGCATTATCAAATACTGAAGCGGAGTACATTAGTATTATCCATGCATGTAAAGAAGCTGTGTTTTTAAGAGGTTCTCTTTTTTAGTTATATAGTAGATCTAGAAGTGTTTTGATGTATAATGATAATATGAGTGCACCGAAGTTGACTGAGCATGTGAGGTATCATTATGTAAGAGAGCCGCATAGACTTGAGAAAGCGTACCTGTGACATATGTCAACCAAGGATATGTTGGCTGATGTACTGACTAAGGGCTTAAGTCATGTCAAATGTGTAATGGAAATGGGAATTGGGTAACATGAATTTCTCGATTAAGGGAGTGTGCTGTGAGTTTGCAACAGTTGGTATTGCTGAATCTGCGACATGCATTTGTTTTTCTTTTGTCTACAGGGTCCACACTGCAAACCCCTTTGTGTCCGTTAGACCTGAATAAAGCTTCACCTTAGGAAGATGTGTTTCATCGTTCCGCCTCAATCCATGAAAACCTGATATCTAATTGGTCAATTAGCTCCCGATTAAACGCTGCACAACAGTTGGCTTTAGTATACTGTCGTGAACAAATGAGCACCATTTTCTCTCGATTTAAATCCGCCGCGTCCAGAACACAAAGTCATGAAAAAGAAAGCTGACGTCAGGACCGATGGTCTTTCCTCTCGTGTGTAATGTATTTGTGTTGTTAGGTCTCAATGAAACAGAACTGGGTACTGATAATTTACTACCTGGGCATGCGATATACATAGCAGTGTGCAGATGGAAACAGAGTGCCCGTCCCCGTGGAGCCCACAACTCGCACACAGATAGAGAAGACTTTGTATTTCTTAGCAGTTAAAGGACATAAATGACATACATTGATGAATTATATATCGGCAGAAAGGCCAGGAAATTCTACATACAACATATACATGTGATTTTTTGCTGCTTAGCTAGATGAGATACAAGATTGTGATTAGTGGGTAAAGAAGGTCTTGACACAGGTCTTTAAAATCTAGATGAGATATAAGATTGTGATTAGTGGGTATAGGATACTCTATGGGTAGGGTAAGTAAGAAAGCCTCTATTCCCATGTTGATGGTTTATTGCAGAGGCATCTTAATTCTAAGGTATGTACAGGGCAACTGGCATTCGGCCCAAAATCTTGGCGTAGACAGAGTTAGGTAATGAGTTGCTAATCACAGACATAACAACATTTGATTCAGTAGTATTACTGATATCAGTAACATGATACATATTTATTCTACAATGGGTAACGAAGGTCTTGACACAGGTCTTTACAATTTAGATGAGATACAAGATCATGATCAGTGTGTACAGAAGGACTTTACAAGTACTCCCCCCAAGACAATTATTAATGATTAATAATGAATAATTAAATAATGCATGATTAATGATGAAGTATTGGAAGATTTGTACAGTTAATCACGATATCTTGTTGGTATCAGGAGCCGTCACTGAGTTATTGATATTTGAGGTTGTGGGGTGGTCTCGACTGTTGGGTCGTCTGGTGGGCCTGCCGGGATGTCGTCTTTCGTCCAGCCCCTGGGACGACCTCAGGACATCAGTTCCTTAGCTTGAGGTCTTGTTTTGTGGAGGAATTCTCGGACGTCTACCAATCTCTTCTCAGGTTTCGTTATCCATCAGGAAAGCTGGCTTTAATCTGTTGACGGATACCCAGTTTTCCCGCTCATGGATGTTGATGAGTTTCTAGTGATGACACGGTATAACCTCTGTATGGTCTAGACAGGGCTGGGCAGCAGGCATCATCCCTCAAGAAGATGTGTGTGCAGGATTCTAGGCCTTCTGCTGTGTAGTTATGTGTCCTGTCCGTGAAAGTCTTCCAGCAGGGAGCGAATTCCTTTGCTATTTCTTTTAGTCTTTTGAGGAGTATATCCCAGTTGTCTGGTTCCGTGGGTAAGAATTTGCCCGGTATTACCAGTGCTTCCCTGTAGACTTTTTCTGCAAGAGATTCTTAGCCGGTGGTTTTGGTGCTGTTTGAAGTCCTAGCAGGACCCAGGGTAGCTGCGGCTTCCAATTTTCGTCGGTGCACTGTGCCATCAGTGCCACTTTTAAAAAACAATCAATGGGGTCTTTCCATCATTCCATTGGCCTTGGGGTTATATGATACCATGCTGTGGAGTGTTGTCCCCGTCAGGCATGCAAAGGAGACCCAGAGTTCTGGCAGGATTGCCAAGGCCCTATCTGTAGTGATGTTATCTGGCACTCTGAAATATCTTATCCAACTTGATATTAGGGCTTCTGCGCAGGCGCTTGTAGATGTTTTTGCCATTGGTGTTGCTTCCGGCCATCTCGTAGACTGGTCTATGACTATTAGGAGGTATCTGGCAGCCCTGATTAGGGCAGAGGTCCTACGATGTCCATGTGAATGTGCCCTAACCGTCTTCGTGGTTGAAGGAAGTCTCCGATGCCTGAATCTGTATGCCAGGTGATCTTGCTTGCCTGGCACACTCTGCAGTTCTTTGCCCATCTCTGCACGTCTTTTATTATCCGGTGCCACACAAACTTCTCGGTCATCAGGCGCATTGCTGTACGTCCCGATGAATGGGAGAGGCCCTGCATGATGTCAAATACTTACTTCCTTCGTGATGCAGGTACCAGGGAGTGGGGGCGGCCTGTGCTGGTGTCGCAGAGAAGTGTCGATCCCTGCTCTCCTACTGTTACATCCTTCCACTTCAGCATGGTGAGTGCCATGCGGTAAGCTGGCGTTTTGGGATCTGCAGCTTGTTCCTTTGCCAAGTCCTCATAGTCGATGCCCAGGTGAATCAAATTTATTTCAATCCTTGACGGGGGGTCGGCTACCGGGTTCTTTCCAGGGGCATAGCTGATCATGCATTGCCAGCCTTCGTGAAAGCATGTAACAAGGGCTTTCAGTCCATCTGGATGGTGAAGGGACTGCCATCTAGGAGGCATTTGCAGTGGCACTCGGCCTGGTAGATTGCCAGCAGTTCCCTGTCAAATGCACTGTAGCGGGTCTCGTAAGGCTTCAGCTTATGGTTGGAAAAGGCAAGCAGGCGGGGGGACCCGTCCACTATCTGCTCCAGTACAACTCCACAGGCAGCGTTGCTGGCATCAGTGGTAAGTCTCAGGGGGAGGTGGGGTCCTGGTAGGCTAGGGTGGTGGCTTTGGCGAGGGCTGCCTTCATCTGCTTGAGTGCCCTCTGTTGTGGCATTTCCCACGTCATTGTCTTCAGTTTCCCCTTCAGCATCTTGCTCAGGGGATACATGATGTGGGCGATGTCTGGCACAAATCGTCAGTAGTAGTTGACCATGCCGAGGAACTCCTGCAGGGACTTGATCATCCTCGGTGTAGGGAAGTTGTTTACCACCTCTACCTTGGAGGCCATGGGGGGGGGACGCCAGTTGGGGAGACCTCGTGTCCCAGGAAGTCCACATTCTCTACACCAAAGGAACACTTGTCAAATCTGACAATCAACCCATTCTCCTGAAGGCGTTTCAACACGGCCCGGACGTTTCCCAGGTGCTCTTCCGGGGGACCTATAGAAGATCAGGATATCGTCCACATGGCAGAAGCAGAAAAATAGGTCCTCAAGGATGCTGTCCATCAATCATTAGAATGTGGCCCTGGCGTTCCTGAGGCCGAAGGAGGAGTAGGAGAAGGTGTATGTTCCGAACAACATGATGATAGCCGCCTTCAGAATCATCGGAATGTACTGGCACCTGAAAATAAGATTTAAGTAGATCCCTTTTAGTAAATATTTTGGCACCATATAGGGCTCCTGTTTGGTCCTGTATGTTTGGCAGGAGGTAATGGTCAGGCATTATCGCCAGGTTCAATCGACAATAGTCCCCACAGGGCCTCCAGGAACTCTAGCTTCTTCACCATGTGCCGGGGTTGGGGGGGGGACGCCCATGGGCTTGATGCCATCTTGCAAATACTTATTCTCTCCATTCCTGTGAATGCTTGTTTAGCATCTTGCAGCTTCTTGGGCGCCAGGCGGCAAAACTTGGTATGTGGTGGTGATGTGATGGTAGATGCCGTGCTTGCCATGTGTTTGCAGCACCTGGCGTAGCTCCGGCTTGAAGATGTCTGGGAGTTCATGCAAGAGGGCACTGTATTTGGACAATGCGGCAGCACATACAGCGGGCATTGCTGGGCCAGCGGCGAGTGGGTGGGAGCGGCAGGTTCCAGTGTCTAGAAGGCGTTTACAGCCGACGTCCACCAGCAGGCCTTGTTGTGACAGAAAATCAGCACCCAGTAGAGGGAACCTTACGTCCGTGATGACGAAGGACCGTTCATACTTATGACTGAGAATGGATATTCTGCGGGTCTGTGTTCCGTAACAGTGGTTGGGGCTTCCATTTATGGCTACTAGTGCGGCCGTGGGATTGGGCAGAAAGACCGACTGCATGGCACCTGTGTCTACCATCATTCAGCGCCCCGAGATTGTGTCGTGGATGAAGAATCCCACTGTTTGGGATTCCCTGTTGTTTGCGGCCACTGCTGTTATGGATGGCCACCCTCTGCATTTTTTTGGAACGCACAGGGAGCTCTGCAGTTTTTGCCATTTTTCCTGTATCATTGGTGGAAATAACACCAGGCTGGCTTTGTCCACGTCCTCTGCTGCTGTGGCGGTGCCTTTTTTCTGTATGTTGCATGTGTATCCCCCTCCTCGACCTTCTCTTCTATCAGGCTGCAGGCTGCAGGTTATGCGGCATTTCTACATTCTTAGTGTGTCTGCCTCCATTATTTGCGCCCTCACCTCCTGTGGAGGGCTTCACACAAATATTTCTCGCGATAGGCTCAATTCCCTTCTTTTGCCAGATTTGTCTCTGTCTGGCAGCATCAGGAGACCTCGTAGTTCGTTCCAGGCATCCTTAGGTGAATGTCCCAAAGGGGCTGGTTCATCAGGTCCAGGACGAGTTGGGCTCTTTCTTGGACGGGCATTGAGTAGATCTCGGTGGGCTTCCTGCGAAGGTCTTCATATTTGATCTTTTCTGGCTGTGCGTCTAGCCTAGGTGTAATTTTACTAAACACTTCCTCGGGCAGTGTCATCATGGTGATTTCTTCGTCCATGACCTTGGCTGCGCGGATATGTACATTGACCCACAGGAACCATGATGCTGTGGTTTGCCGTGAGAATGGCAGCAGCTTTATCGTCTGAGTTATAGCTGTTTTTGAAGGCGAGGGGAATGCAGAGGATCTGTGGGTCCTCGGTTTGATTTTTGGGTTCTGTGTCTGGCATTTTGAGTCTCACACCAAAACTTGAATTAAGCACTGTATTTAGTCCATTAATGGTGTTCGGGGTTCATCAGAAGTCAAAGCTATATGCCCTGTGGTTCCATTAATGACTTTCTGAATATGGTCGATGTGGATCATAAATGGCAGGGCACGTCAGATCGTACCTGGGGAGGTAGGCTGTAATAAGTCTGTTAGTGGCTTGAGTGGCTTTTTCCGAGGAAGGAGCTTTCAGAAGCTTAAAATTTATAACCATGTGGTTCTGTTAAAGGCTTCTGAAGGTAAGCCTATAGTGAGTCCATTAATGGCAAAGTACAACCGTTGTTTATCATCACTCCTCAAGTCACCAGTTGTGAGGTCTCAATGGAACAGAACTGGGTGCTTATAATTTATTACCTGGGCCCGCGATACACATAGCAGTGTGCGGACGGATACAGAATGCCTGACCCCCCATGGCCCATGATTCACACACAGATAGAGAAAAATTTGTGTTTCTCAGCAGTCAATAAAATGGTAATAACAAAGGACATGATGGACATACATTGATGAATTATATATTGGTGGAAAGGCCAGGAAATATTCTACATACAGACATATACATGTGATTTTTGCTGCTTAGCTAGATGAGATACAGGATTGTGATTAGTGAGTAACGAAGCAATTTAAATGAGATACAAGATCGTGATCAGTGGGTACAGGACATTATAGTGTATGTTTTTGGATCTGCTATTCGACAGAGTCGTGGGAACTTCTTCCATGTATTGTTTTATCATGTAATTTATACTGAAACTGTCACATTAACTAATGATTGAGTGGAACTTGGGTTTGAAAAATGCCTAACTGGTTCCTCAGGTAGCACCTCCAGCCAAGAGGCATGTCCATCCCCTTCCAAGAACCACAGGTAAGACATTTTTTCTTGAGCTCTCGTGTTGCTGGTTAGATCATTACGTACCATGCATTGTGATTCATCATGTTAGTGTTCAAAATTCATTAGATTGCGCTTGCTGGAGCTGCTGATTGGTCATTATTTACTTGCGTACTGTTACCAGACTCATGTTGTTATTTCCAGTGATTTTTTTATGTGATCTATGGTTGAGACAGCCAGACCACTAATCCCTTAAGGACCACGTGTTCGTCGATTCGGTGATGGTTCAGCCTTTAAAAGTCAATGTAATTTATTTTTTATTAATTTGTAAGAGTAGTCATGAGATGTTTATTTTTGTAATAAAATTTCATAAAATTTTGCCACCATCTTCATTTGTCCTGTGGGAGGGGACCAAAATTTTATTGCAAACACCAGCAGTCAAAAAAATGATGCTCAAGTATTCTGAAAAGCTGTGATAATATCCCTAAAAAAGTGGACGAAAACTTCGTAATACAAACATTAAAATATAACTGGTAGGGACGACAGGTATAATCTAAGAGTCGTCAACCTTTGTATTGATAAAAGAATTATAGTAAATTATGATGACTGGGAGATGATTTTATGGGATTGTCTCACCTCTACAAATGATTTCAAAAATACAAAAAATCTCCCCTTCTGTTCAACACGTACACTTTGTCTCCGGTATCATCCACGGATGAAGGTGTAGTATGTGAACAATACTGGCACAAAAGGTAGATCCTTACTGGGTGGTGTAGAACGACGCCAGCATTATCAAGTGACTTGTCACTTAGAAGGCCAGTCTTGTAGTATTTCAGAATAGAATATAAGAATTCAAAGTATAGGCGAGTTACTAGCTCATTTGTGGTCAGTTGCTCCTTCACAACTAACTAGCCTAGCCTAGCCAAGCCTAGCATTTCCGCCAACCTCGAAAAGAAAGCAAACAACCATTAGAGGCTTGTTCGGTTAAAACCAAATTGGCTGCTGAGAACAGTGAGCTGTTAATTGAGTTGACTGTCTTCCAGTGACCATGTTAACCATAAAAATGTTCATATTTACTTAAACTTCCAAATTACATGAGGAATTTCTTTACAGAAAGAGAGAAAGGTTAAGTTCATACGCAATAGGCAACCGTACAGAAGTTCAAGGTACTTATGAGCTAACGGTATCTAGGAAACCTTGAAATCTTGGTAGTCACCTATCCAAGAACTAACTAACTACGTTAGTGTAGGTGTGAATGACCCTATTGTGGAGGTCTTCACAGCAGCCCATCCTGACAGAGTATGACAGCTCATTTGTCATCCAGAAATTAAACCCAGAGAGAAGACATTAAAAGGGTTTTCCTCTTCATTCATTATAGCAATACAAAGGGGAGAAAACTGCTAAGTCAAAATACTCTCAAGGGAACCCTTATCCGATCCCAATGCAGAAGGCAAATTTTCAACTAGTTCAAAACAGGGAAATAGGTTACTCTTCAGCTAGCTTCCTTCTTCATATTTTGGATTTTACTTTACCGGCCCAAGTCTATTTCTCAAAATTTATGTTTGGCCGAAGGAAAAAAAAAAGGAAGAGAATCCAAAATTATAATATATATAATATATATATATATATATATATATATATATATATAGTATATATATATATATATATATATACATACATATGTTTGTGTGTGTGCGTGTGCAAACATTTGTTTAGCTAAGACAAGTATTAATTAATGGTATTTTAACAACATGTTTGTGTTCAAAAAGTAAAAGACCATTTGCTTCATTTTTGCATACCCGTATAGCCCACTCTTTCTTTTATTTAACCTCTCTTTAAACATTGTGCAATCACTGATTTTCTTCATGTAGCTTGGCGTTGTAATTTTTAACTGCACCCTCTTCATACCCTATATAGTCCTGTCTGTGTACTTTTTATTTAGTTTGCTAAACCTTGCATATAGTTTTGAAATTTATTTTATTTCTGAACCTCCCATAGAAATGGAAGATGTTTATGAAACGATTTTTTCACAAAAAAGGAAAAAATTTAAACTTAATGTACATTGATATTCGATTGCAAAGGATAAAAACATAAACAATTCTTATTACTGGTGTGAATTTCGTAAATCTGATAACTGTAAAGGCAGAGCAGTTACTAAACTTGTAAATTAAAAGCATTCGCTAACAAAATTTGTTGAACATAATCACTCTCCTTGTGCAAGTGCTGCTAGTGTTGCAAAAATCACACACCAGGTGAAAATACAAGCAAAAACAACAAGTGATCGACTGTCAAATTATTCAATAAAATGACATCCGCATGCCTCAAAATATTGTACCATATCTATCTTCCAAAAATGCCTTAAGAAACACTACAATGCGGAATAGGCACTGTGAGCATCTATCAGGACCAGGTCATTAGAAAACAGGCAGCCTATTTATTACATTTTCTGGCTTTATTCCTGAATTTCTAATGGAAGAAACACATTCCTCTGGTGGTTCGTCTTTCTCCTGTCTGCTCTTCCCCTTGATGAGTATCTTAGGGAAGCTCCACTTGTGGATGGGGCCAGCCAATCCCTCTGTGTCACGATCAGTTTCCATGTCAGCTTACTTTTGGGACCTTCATGCTGCTGCTGCTATAGGTGGTTGGGTGGACTCCGTTGTCTTGTGGCTATGTGTTTGGCTGCTACCTACAGAACACCCTCCAGGATATATAGCGATAATGCTATGACTTTTCGCGTTGCCAGTGCCTTTTTGTACTAGATACACAAAGATGATGACATGCAGCAGTTCCTTCGAGGAAGAGGAATCCAGTGGTTTTTTCAGACACTGAGGTCCCTGTGGAAGGGAGGCTTTTTTGAATACTTAGTAAGGGTAGTCAAATGCACGTTGGAGACTACCTTATGACGCAGCATCTTCAGTGAAGACCAACTTGTAAAGGAAGCCAAATCCTTAGTCAACAATCGCCCACCATCTCACTTGATTCAGGGTGACTTAGTGAGACTGATACTGCCAGTTGTCCCTCATGAAGGGATGTACCAGACCTGACAACTAAGTAATTAAGACGCAAGTATTTTCAACTCATTGAAACGCTTGATCGCTTCAAGCAGTACTGGCAACTGGGATACCTCAGGTCACTTCAAGAGTGCCACGATTTCAGGGAAAGCCCTGCCACTGCACTACAAATGGACGATATTGTATTAGTAAAGACTGGGCAAAGTAAGGGGTGGCCCTTGGGCAAAATGGTCACCATTTGTCCTTACAAACACGGGGTGATTCGTTCCTTGAAACTTCTCTTCGAAGGTGAGGAGCACCTGAGAGCAGTGGAACACATCGTGCCGCTAGAAGTGAATGCCCACGACGACAAAAAGGAATCCAATAGGGAAGAGAGTAGCAGGGAAAGAGTTAGAAACGGAAAATCGGCATGAATGGGAAGATAGTGCAAAGAATGTAACTCGACAGACTGAGAGACTCGAGGTGAGTGAAATAGATAGTGTTATGGACAGTGTGAATGAAGCAGTGAACAGTGCTGGCACAAGAACGAAGAGGAAAACTGCTACTGAGCAGAGACAGAAAATGTCGGAGTGGGTAAACGACAGATTAGTGGTCTTTTGGTGTGTTAGATATTTGTTTGTTTCTGTTCAGAGGCAAACTTCAAAGAGTGGGTAGTGACAAGAGCCATGAAGGTTAAGGGTAGGTTCGTCAGTTACGCCTCATGCATCCAGCAAGGGCGGATGGCAGACACAATTGAAAATGTGAACATGTACGTGTATCAATGTAATTGACGTATTTTTCTGCTGATGTAACGTAATGTACCATTATGTGACCCACATCTTACTCGTGGAAACCAACGTTTTCTCTCAAGTGTCTCTGAATGGAACATTGTTGGGTTGTTAAGACTTTATGCAATGTTGGAGTTCATAGGGCACTGCCTAATATGCACGCACTTCAGCACAGAGAATCTCTCGCTGTTGCAATAACAAATACCTTTACGATGTTTAAAAAATATCGTCGCAATTACCCTTGTATGAAGTTCCAGCATTACTGATGTGCTGCTCTATCTGACTGCTTTGCCTATAGCATTATTGATGTACTTCTTTACCTGACTGATTTGCCTATTGCATTATTGATGTACTGCTTTATCTGATTGATTTGCCTGTTGCATTATTGATGATCTGATAGATTTGCCTATTGCATTATTGATGTACTTCTTTATCTGATTGCTTTGCCTATTGCATTATTGATGTCCTGCTTTATCTGATTGATTTGCCTATTGCACTATTAATGTTTTGCACTATTTGATTGTGTTACCCATTACATTATTGGATTTTGGCTTGGTTTGGTTGGATAGCTTGTGATTGAGTTGGTTTCTTGCATAATGCTCGATTGAGTAACGATGTGTTGAGGTGTTTCTTGATTGTAAAAATTGTATGTATCATGTTACTTCTTGTCATGAGCTAGACTCGAACCATAGCACTGTGATCCAGCCTAGGCCACGACCAGTGTAACCATACCCGCTGCCTCACCAGTCAGACCTTCTCTTCCTCATTGGGTTCCTTCCTTTTCGAAGGCATGGAGGATGTTGTGAAAAGTCGAGCACACAGTCTTTCCATAGCTAGATTCCACTGCATTCCTGCCACGGAAGTTATAGAACAGTTGGTTGGCAGCAAACAAACGATGGTTCTTTGTGTATGCGAGTGTAATAACTAATGTTGAAAAGCTACATCCGTCCAGGTCATGAGAGATTCACCTTTCTATAGTTTTGGATTGTAAATTATGTTAGCAATGTACTGTTGGGGCTGGGGAATGAATCTATACAAATGATAAAAGTCTAACTGGCCACTCAAATCCCACCAGAATTGCTGGAGAAGGATCACTCTCTCCACAGACCCTCGCAAGGCAGCAGCAACTGAAATTTTCTCTTCCCTGTCCTGGCTAGATCATTCACCATCATACTTTCCTTTGTTTTTATGTAGTGATATCGAAGTACAGTATCTATAAGTAGCAATATTGTGTCTCCCGACCCGCAACATGTGTTAGCTAGTGTTCAATGGATTTTGGCAGAAGTTAGTTCGTGAATCTCTTAGGAGCCCCATGGTCCACAGTGAAGAAGAATGTTCCATAACTAGGGGGTAGTATTGATTGTAGTGACATTGTTGCATATTTAAATTTTCATTTTTGTAATAAAATATTGTTAAAATCCAGCTCTAGCTAATTTACTCATCCCTCATGACAGACCGGGAGCTGTCCTTCAAGGTAGGTCAAATACTGCAAATAACATCAGGCAAACCAGTAAAAACCCAGTTGCGAAGGGATATTTCGTAACAATGTGTACTGTGATTTTATTTCAGGGATAAATTAACGTTTCCTTTTGATAATCAGCAGAACTTATTTTAGTTCAGTAAAACAATCATTAATGAAGATGAAAAAAACCACAGATAAACCAACTTTTCGAAACTATTGCCAACCAATCAGTTTCAAGAAATGGTCATGATGTAACTGTGAGCAGGGTTTAGCTGCAAAGACCAGTGGACTTTGCTATAATAATGCCCAGCCACAAGAGACAATTATAGAGGTCAGAGATACAAAGGAAGGGGTAGGGCTTTGCTCCATACTCTGATAAATCATAATGAAAGTGAAAAGCAAAGTAGGAGTGTTTTCTCAATCAGTATAGACAGCGAGTGCCATTATATTAATCATGTTAAATAGGCTTCCGTTTGGAGGAACCAATGCTGATAATGTGAAAATTAAGCAAGAGCGCTTTTCCGGTACCACCCAACACTGACCCGGCCCAGGTTTTTGTTGACATTACTCTAGTCCCAGCAACAGCAACAGTCGGAATAAGTTCGCCCTTATTTTCGATGACAAAGAAAAAGAAAATGTTACCCACAAAGAAGTGTTGTGTTCATATGATCGCGCACTTCTGTGTGGATACATTTGCATTACTAGAAGTGCCAATGTCAATCTCTCCAGGGAGGGTTAGCATTGTGCACATTAGAATGTCACCCCCTTTCTATATTGATTGAAAAAAAGACTCTTACTTCTACTTTTTCGCTTTCACCGTAATTTATCAAGTTGCAGAGGAAAGCCCTACACCCTACTCCTTCCTTTGTATCCCCTGGCCTCCATATCTGTCTCTTGAGGCTGGGCTTTACTACTCCTTTTGCAATTCCATCACTTTTTGCTAGTGATTTATTTTAGAGCCAGCTAGTAGTGGAGGCTTATAAGGAAAAGTCATCTAGTGCCAAGCCACAGATCTGAGTTACGATCATCTAAAGTGGAAATCATCACATTTTGCTCTGTGGATGATTTGCATATTCTATCTTTTATTAAGCGTTTTATCACAATATATATATATAAGATATTTTTAGATAATATATATAGTATATAATATATAGTATGAGATCCTATATATAGATATTATAGATCTATATAGTTATATATAATATATTTAATTATAGTATAATATATATATATATATATATTTTTTTTTTTTTTTTAAATTTTCAATAAAATTTTAAATAAAAATATAGAGATTCTATATATACATTATATAGCTCTATAATATATATATATATATTCTATATATTATATATCTCCATAGATCTATATTATGTATTAGAGATCTGATATATCTATATTAGATCAATTCTATATATATCTATACTTACCTATATCTAGCTCGATATATACATATCTAATACAGATCTATATATATAATATATATCTATCTATATATCTAGGGATACTATATATATATATCTATATATATATTATATATATCTATATATCTCATATATACTCGATCTATCTCATATATTTATATATAGATCTATATATATAGTATCGATCTCTTATATATACTATATATCTATATATATATTATATATATATATCTATTATAGATATATATAATATAGAGAGAGAGAGATCTATATTATATATAATAGTATCTATATATTCAATAGAAATATTATACTAGATCTATCTATCTTAGTATATATATATAGATCTATATATATATAGATCTCTCTCTCTCTCTCTCTATAGTATATTATTATATAATCTATTAGAGATCTATAATACAATAGAGATTCCATATAATATATAGATCTATTATATATAGATATATAATATAACGTATAATCTAATTTATATAGATCTATTAGAGATACATATATAGATCTAAGATCTAATAGAATTAAATGTATAATAATAGATATAATATATTTATTATAGATCTATATAATATATTAGATATATATAACTATTTTTTTTTTTTAATAATCTATATATTTATTAGATCTATATATTTATATATATATATATACTTATATATTATATTATATATAATTATATATATAGTGATATATTAGATTTATATATAGATCTTATATATATAAATAGTAATATCTATATATGTAAATTATATATATAATCATATCTATATATATATCCCCTTTTATATATATATTAATAATTTTATAATAAAGATATTATTATATATATCTATATATTACTAAAGATCTCTATAATATATATATTTTATATCTATCTATTATATAGAGAGAGAGCCATGACACTGCTATACAGGGCTCTTTTTAATGCTTCAAGCTTTAATCCTCAAGTTGAAAAGTCTTTTGATATGTCGTTGATAGGAAACATAGTTCTTCTTTAGTAAAGAGAGGTTTCTAGTTATTATCAGAAGAATAGTTTCTAGTTATTATTAAGAGAACAGTTTCTAGTTACTGTTAACAGAGCAGTTCCTAGTTATTTTTAACAGAACATTTTCTAGATATTATAGTAATAGAATAAGTCCTATAAAGTCAAGTAATACAGCAGCGGGTAGCTGAGCAACAAGAGCCATAATAAATGCAGAATCAGAGGCTGTGATCATGTATGAAGAAATTGTCACAACAATTAGTGCATCTTTAAAGACAGGAAGGTTGTGGATATTATATCTTAATTACAGTTGTTGTGTTCATGCAGTTAAGGATAGAGATAGGAAGATCCATAAATGATGAAGGGGAATAAGCCAGATACTATGTGTACTTCTCTTAACCGTTGTGGGAAATAATTTATAACGTATGTTATCCCCTTAGCAGCTGAAAAAGAAAAAAATTTACAATGTGCTTTATTCGACCAATAGTTTGGGAATAAACTAGGTGATGTATTCTATTTTCCAGCCACAGAATAATTAAGGATATTGTTTACAAACTGTCAGGGGGAAAAGGCTACAAATCTAAGCTATTCTTCTAACAGTTAATGAGTACGTCTTATAAAGTGTCATTTGACCAGGGTTGAGAGGCATTTGAGAACTAACATATAAACTGTATTTTATTTCCCTAGTTAATGTGTAACTAAGGGTTTTCCATGACAAATCGCTGCGGGAATAAGTCTAATGATGTTAGCCATCAGCAGTTCGGGAATAAGGTTCATAGTGATTTTATTACCCATATTATGCATTTTCCACGAAATAATTGAGTGAATAAGTCGCATGTGGTATTCCCTGAATTACTGAGAATATAAGCTGACAATTAGTATTGTTCAGTCTAACGTTGGCAAAAAAGCCTTACAATACATTTTATGATGCTGACCCTTGAGTAAATAGGGATGTTGTGTGCTGGACGAGAAAATTATTGCCCCAACCACCGGGGTGAGCTGACACTTGTGCTTCTTTTGAGATTCCCTGCCATTCCAGAGTCCAGAGGAAACCTGAATGTCGTTCTTTTCAGTTGCAAATGTCATAGGTCTGGTACTATGCAATATTGAAAAGTAGGCTACGACTAATAATGCAAAACTTGAAAGGAAATTATAAAAAAAAATGGAATGATGTACGGCGGTTATTTACATAAAATGCGTCCTGAAAGGAGGAAAGAATGTGGAAACGGTACATAAGTTTTTCATCCCAGGATTCAAGTAGCATAGAGGAGTGGAAATTTCAGAAAGGACTAAAATGAGAGCGAAGCCGGGTCTTAATAGCTAGTCTTATTGATGCCATCGAGGTTTTCCCCTTTTGGAGTAACACATCTGATACAGAGGGGGGTTGTGATTCACAACCCATGAATTATGATTTATATACCACATATTTTCAAGTTCTTTGTTTAGAAATCGTGCAGCATATAGAACTTGAGTTTCTACTCTGTTTAAGCTTTGATCACAACTAAAACTAATCAGGTTTCGATTCCAGCAAACTTGAACCTGTTAGAATGAGTGTCATCGAAAACGAAAGACTGCACTGCCCCAAGTGTTTTGCTTAATGAGGCAAATCATTTCTGAGTATATTCATCGCGCACTTATAATCAGCTCCATAGGTACTGAGTCCATTCTAGAAAAAATTCCGTCATAAATGAGTCGCATGTTGTATTCTCTAAATTTCTCCAAATTTCTCTCAACATTTAGAGTTGATCTAGGTGGCATGGACTATCCATGTCGACCAGGCTGAAAAGGCTACAGCAGTGTTCAATTTTTTGGTACTCCTTCATTTGGTATCAAGGGATTCAGATGCAGAATTTGTACGTCTGAATAATATTTAAGAAAAATTGCTCAAGGTCATCGACAGTTTTGCCTTACCGGATTGTGACCTCAACCCTCAAAGTGTAAAATTAGACCATCTTTTTTATGAGCAAGTGTACTACGGAGATGCTGTAAATTTGCAAAGAGAAAAGCTGAAGTCTTATTTTTCCGTTCCATTTCCACTTACCTTCTTCAATCACCGAGGACGCCCTAAATCGAGTCAGTTCGATGCGAAGACATTGTCTTCATAGTAACTAATAAAAATAGATTAGAGCAGTGTTTAACACCTTACTAAAGATCAACGTTTAGTTAGGAGATCTGAGAAGGTTATAATATCGGCTACAAAATTCAAAGTTACAAAGTATTCTAGTGTTGAAACACAAAACCAGTGCGTCTGAACGAATATAGGCTACAAGTACATATACTACAGGATGCGCCCTCACTTTTCTCCCTTGGTCTGAGCATCCTCTACTGGAGATAAGGGAGCGGAAAATAAGGTTCTTACTCTTCGTACTCTTCATTTAGAGGTACTCTAAGATATGAGGAATTCCTGGCGCTATCTGATAAGTCTGTAAGTGAAACGGCCATTCAGATTTTGGCACAGAAGAAATATCTACTTTTTTTTACACCTTTGCTTATTCTTGTGCAAGTTAATTTGATATTTATAAACTTCTATTATCTACCTATAATCATAAATTCGAGTGTATCTTTCTCGTTTGTCCGGTGGGGGCAGGGTAGGTAGGGAATCAGGAGGGTAAGGAAGACATGACGGGCAGCGTCGGATTCCAGCACTGCGTAGCTCGGCCCATCAGGCTTGTAATTGTAATATTCTTCATATTCCTATCCCTCTCAGTTTCTTTTTTTTTCTCTCTCTCTCTCTCTCTTAGTCTCCTGCCTGCTCTTATGAATCTTTCTATATTTCACTTTATCAGAAGTGCCTGTCTATCCTGGGACCTTCATGCCAATGCCTCGTCCTGATAAAAGAAAAGGATTGGTTGCTGGTTGAATATCGATGATTTATAATAAGAAAGGTCCAATAAAAACTTATAAAAGACTTAGCGGTTTGCTGCTTGTATTAATGGGTCCTAGTGAGCCCTGAAAGAGTTGGTTTGACCAATACATGATAAGGAAGGTATGATAAAATCTTCCAGCTTTCATTGGTTCACCATCATACATCGTATAATCTCAAATTTGTATCTGAAATATTTAGCATGGTAGTCTATTTTTCTAACCTTAAGGTCATTCACAAAAACCAATTAGTTTTAGTTAACAAACTAGAAACTACTCTAATAGTGGAAATAATGATATTGGTCATAAGGCAGGTGGATAAAAATATACAGCATTTGCAAAAAGTGACATTAGGTTCAGATAACTGAGATAGACTTCTTATGTCTGTTCATCGCTAAAGAATTCGCTATAAGGCAAAAATTTGCGCCAAAGACGACAATCAGAGGCAATGTAAGGACGTCATAACCATTCCAATATTGCATGGTGCATGCTGGTAGCCTAACAGTGAGTAAACAAAAGTTTTAAAACTTGAGATGGTTTCACATAAAAAATCGACTTCTCTAATTTCAGTGAAAGTATGAATGAAACCATGTTTAGTAACGTTGCTGGTTGCACAACGGATACCTCTCGTCAGAAGCAATGCAAGAAAGCAATGGCTATTCTGACATTGCCTCGTATGTTAACGACACGGAAATCAAATCCTTAAAGACAGGCAGTGGTTTTTACAGAACACAGAAATATCCCTAAAAGGGGGTAAAGGAATGAATGAAACAGAATCTTAGTAACGTTGCAATGTATTATCTTTCCATAAGCCCCGGAGAATTTCCAGGGCCATGAATATGCATTTTGTTGAGGTTGTACAGAACAAAATCTTTTTTTGGGGGGGAAACATACCAGTTACTGTTTCTATTTGGTTACAATATCTGACTTCTTCTTTGAAGATTTATACATTTTTTATACTTTTCTATTCTCTAATACATTTGATCTTTGGGTCAAAAAATTATGGAATGTTTACCACTAAGGAGAGGTGATAATCGTAATAAGGGATGCAGCTAAACTGTGTCACTGGAAGATCTCTAAACATTCCATGATTTTTGAACCTGTTCCATACAAGATGAGAAGAATGGAAAGAGGCAGAAGAGAGGGAGATAGGAAGAAGTCATAGGAGTAGGGGGAGAGAGAGAATGTGGGAGGTAGGAGGAGGAGGAGGAGAAAGAGAGAGACAGAGAATAGAAGATGATGGCACTCGTTGGTACAGTAACCTGTATGGCTACTAATGATGGCAGTAAGCCAGCTTGGTCACCAGGTCTAGCAAACAATGCTAGTTCCGTCAAGAGCCTCAGCATAAACAATGTTATGATCACTCGTAACAGCATCAAACCAGTTTCATTGAGACGATAGCCTTTGATAAACCAGTTTACTCACTAGCAACAAGAGTTAATCAGCAGTAAGTAATTTCCTGATAAGACTGATTAACTATAAATCTAAAGTACAACCTTAGAATGCCTACCTATTCAGAATACATCAATGAAGTGGCAGAGAATTCACCGCTGCGCTCAGCTCGAGCAAAGGTATTCCAATCAATCCATTTCTTGTGCTGAAGGAAGGTAAAAGACATCTTGCGATGCTGCAAAAATAGAGGCTGTAGCAGATCTTCATAAAGTTAGGCGCGAAGACGGTTATGGGTTAGCGGTCTTGCTCGTGCTCACTTTGACAAACAAGACCATCAACCTGCAAATGATCCAAAGAGTCACTCGCCACTCTATTCAGCTCAAGAACAGACGGTTCGCAAGGAGGCAAATCAAATCAACAGAGAGAGGCAACAGCACAGCAGCAGCAGCAGCAGCAGAAGAGGATTTCTGTGTCCTTCAAGACAGGCTGCGTGAGAGTAATTTCTGTTTTCTGCTTGGCTGATTCATAGGGTGTATTCTCTACCAAATAAACAAAAAGAAGTCATTGGTCCATCGGATGAGAATTATCCTGTATCACCAAAAATATTCGTAGACTAGAATTAGCAAATGCCATCATAGTTGATACTCTATTATGCAAGATTCTCATACTAATAAGAAATACAGTATTTACAGAAGCAACTTTTATTTCATATGAACATTTCCTGTAAACACAAGCACGATGAGAGATGCCCAGAACCATTTTGCATTTTCCTATGATTAATTGCTATTTCACACCAAATGGATTATGAAAACGTGATACAGAACTTCAGCAAGGGTTTATTGATTTTTTTTTTTTTAGATTTTTCATAGGCGTTGCTTGAAAGAAAAAACGATATACTGCCTTACTCAACGAGGAATCTATAAAATGGTAACAGCTTATCTGGTTTTGCTACAACTAACTCGTTTAGTTTAGTTTGTTATTTATTGTTTTGGTTTATTTAAGAGCATTGTTACTGGACAACATTCAACAATTTTTTTCAACCAGTCGTCGGGTTTTAGAGACGTGACTTTTGAAATATCGGATATCAAAACTATCTCTTTTCTTGATAAATCCAAAGAAACAAATAGAACATCATAACTTCAATTACTGCTTATGTCATTATAAAACTGCAAAAGATGTCAATGGTCTTCCATATCTCTGAAAAAACACAAGATTCTCAACTCTGACTCGAACCACATCAAACCTGGCACTGACCCAATTTCGGGGTTTCGCGAGAGATGGACGACAGACAGACAGACAGACAGACAGACAGCGGTTGTGCCAACCGGAGGAGGCGGAGGAAAGCGAAACACTTCATCTTTCCTCGTTGTTAAGTTAGTTAACGTCATCCTTTTGCTGCTCACAACACACATCCTGCGCAGTGCCGCTGCGTTCGACTGAACTGAGTTTTATGCTGAACGGAAAAATGCTTCAACGATTTTGCTGCTGAACGATGGCCACCCCAAACAACGTTGGAGTCTCTAACAAACACCTGGACTTGGACGGGCACTAATTAAGTACTTTAACATTATTTAAGAAGAGGAGAATGGCGAGAGATGGTCAAGTCTTTTCTTAGAGCAATCAAGAGAGTAATTGTCGGGTTTTATCTTGTTTTCTTGTGGTTTCTCCTTTTCTTTGATATGCTGCGGAATTTGAGCTCAAGTAAGGTAGGAATCGATTTGCTGACGAGGACTGGAGTTTCTTCTCTCACTGGAAAAATGCTTTTTGCGAGACAGATGTAGAGGGGGGGGCTGGGGTGTGGTGGGAGCGGGGGACGATTCGGTAAGTGTTTATTATTATGGTGCTCTGAAAACTAAAGAAAAGGAAAAGCTTTGTTTTTAAGTGAGTTTCCTATTTGCAACAACAAAAGGTAATTTTGGGAGTTTACGATAAAACCATTTTGTTCATCCATCAAGGGCAAACTTTTCACTCTTCATTTCTTTGGATGGTCTTTGGACAAATTCCCTCGTAACAAAATGATGACATAAAAGGAAGATAGACAGGTAAATGAACACAGTAAGGGTAACTTTAATGAAAATAATTATTGTTCCTATAAAAATGATAACAATAATAAAATTATAATAATACGCATTGATAAATTAGATACTATAAAATGACACAGAAGAGTGCCAATAAAAAATCCCCTCAGACGACAGATGCAAATTTATATGACGTTTGAATATTTCTTGTTTTAAGAGCCTGAAAAATACAAAGAGACTGTTTAACCTCTGAAGATTCGTGTGACTGGATGGCAAAGTCAAAAGAAAATCTTTCTCGTTGCCAGAGGTATAATTGAAATATCAAATTCATAAGGATGATTTAAAGTTATATATATATATATATATATATATATATATATATATATATATATATGTATATATATATATATATATATACATATATATATATATATATATATATATTCATTCAGTGTTGCCCTGGTGGAGGTATAGTTATGAAAAGCACGTCAACAAAATGAGAATATTCAACACCATCTCTGAAATTAAGTGATCCAAGTTTTTTTTTCGTTTTTTATCTTAAGTGGTTCTGCTTTGTTTCGGAACGTGAGTGTTGTGAACGATCTTATCGACTTCTTGTATTTAGAATCTGAGTCAGGAAAATGTTTCATATTATCTGAAATGAGGTTGAAATTCGGCGAATCGGTCTCGACGAGATACTGATGAACGAAGGTAAACTGGATGCAGCAAATTCACGCGGGTGAAGGAATATGAATGGAATCACCAATGACAGAAATATGATAAGTTTCAGAGGATCTTTTTCCTTTCAGTTATTTTCCTTTAATGTCCAGATCCCAGGTACTTATTGATTTAGTACAGTCATTAACAGAAATATATTCATAGTTATCAGTTCACTATTAAATACTTTCATATGATACACTTTATACATTTTGCCAACAGTATTAAACAGAAGAAGGTGGATGGAAAAGAGGGATTCAACAAAGGGCGAATGAATAAACGGTTACTCAGTCAGAAATAGGAGTTTCCAGACAGCGGTTATTTCCCCGAAGGAAACCAGTGAATCTCTTCTTATCTAGATGTGTTTGGCTTTATCAAAATAAGCTTGGATGTCCTTCAACGTACAGTAAAGCGACAGACATTCCCTCGCGGGAGACAGAAGTAACTTCAATTAACAAATGCTATTCAATGACAACAAGACCTATTCTATCCATAGTATACATAATAATCTGACTTACGGGATCGAAGACAACAAAGTGTTATTGAGATGAGAATGATAATAATTATCTAAGCCCTATGAGATCTGTCAATTGAGAACGAAAGCAGAAAGAAACAATGCCATTTCATTTTTGGACTCTGTCATGACACCAAAACTGGAATGAAGCCTACAACAAAGACAGAAGCGAACTCGTAACAAGGAGTGCTCTCGATACAGTGTGTCTGAATAACAACCCGCAATGAGGAATTGCAAACGAAAAGGGATGTTGAGGTACAAAGCAGTGTCATGGAAAGAAATATATATACTCATATATATATCCCCATTTTCCACACTCCCAAAGGCTACTTAGAGATTAAAGAAGGTTAGCTCTAAAGGCTGCGCGTCCTGGAAAGGACAGAACACTGAAGGAAAACCCGCTCGGATGGGAAAGCTTCACTTCTGAGGTGTCTTGGATCAACGGGATTTCGTTCGCTCGTCACCCTTACGTAAGGAGTCTACTACAGCTTCGGACCAGGAGACATCGAGGCTGCGCTCGATGCCTACGGAAGTAACAGTCGTCTCAGGGATGTGTTTTTTTTTTTTTCGTTATCACATTCTTCGTTGTGGGAAAAAGAGGTGTTGGACAAAGTCATCAAATCATCTCTGTTTGCTTCCCATTATGTTTTACCGATAATGTTCTTTCACTTTTTGTTCTCAGTAAAATACCGGAAATTACAAGTTTTTTTCTAGAGGCGGCTTTTCAGCCCCGTTTCCTCTTTATATTGGTTGCACACTAGATTACTGGCAATCTTTTACCTTTATTGTGGATAGCTCTTTGCAGACCCCAAAACTTGAACAAATCTCTCTGCAGAGTTCAATCTGTGTACTTTTCAAGAATTGCAAGGACTTCTGATCATGAAATGTTGAAAGTTAGGCTAGACTTGACCGCAGAAACGGTCTCTTTTTGAACGGCAAAATGTCTGCAGAAAGCAATTCAATCTCGTACGTGAACACCACTTCAGCAATCCCAGTGCTTAATCAAAATGATTATGAAGCGAAGTGCTGATAAGGACAACGTAGTTAATGATTTATATCAACCACATTTGAAACATAAAAACGACATATTCATAAGTAACAGAACCTGCCTCCGGAATGCTTTGAATTGAAAGTGATAGAACAGTGTGTAATCAGAGAAGCCAAAGTATCTAGATCGTTATAGGAAACAAGGTTTTACAAAATGTACAAAAGGTTGGAAGGAATTCATGAAAGCCTGAATGAGAAAGAAAATGGCAAAAGTATTCAAGATGGTCATCAAAATGACAGCTATATATCTGAGAAGGAATATGATAAAAGATGTAACACATCAAATCACACATTTTAAAGTAGACACAATACAACCATTAAAATTAATCTCGTAAAACAGCTCAAAATATAAAGACGGGGCTGAGATAACACATGAATTTAGATACAGTTACATTTTCGCTGTCAATATCTTTTGGTGGTGGAGCTATCCTCACTAACACATTTGTTCTCCCTTTGACTGCGTCTCAGAAACCCATCGATCGGTGTCTTATCCAAGAGCCTCACATTCCTCCAGTGCTATGTCCTTGCAGCTTGCAGCCTTTTCTTTATTTATTTTCACAATGATGAATAAGTGAAGAACTGGCAATGGTGGCTGACTGATATCTGACCATGAAGGGACCATCGAAAACATTAAAAAGTTTGCATTTTTTGGCAAGAAATTTCTTTTTCTTTTTTTTACATTTTTTATTCAGATTGAAATGGGGTTAAGCTTCCCTTCATGGTGTTGATGAAGCATCGGCATGGAAGCATGAGGCCATGGGAGTCCCTCCCACGCACTCTGCTGACTCCCTCTTTGCAACAATGCAAAGGCGATATATGACCAAGCAAAGAGGACCTTTGCATTTCGAGAGCATTTCAGAGAGGTGACTGGCGCGCCTCTTCCTCGGCTCCCTCGCCTCGAGACCTGAGGAGGGCGTGAGCAGAGTTCGGAACTCATCCTTCCATGGTCATTATTAAGAATCTATAATATTGACTTGTATTAAGTTCTATCTACACAGACGTGACTCTTGCTTTTCAGATATTTCCGAGGGCGCTCAAATGGTTCGTGTAAAATATGATGCCTCAAATGCTAAGACCTCTAACAAGTGAGTTGACATCTTTGACCTTAATTACATTAGAAAAAAAGCTTTATCTTAAATTACAACCATCAGCATCCAGAGATGTGTCTGCAGTGCGCAGTAAGCTCGACTATTTATCATAGAGGGGGTTTACGTCCTGCAATATTTGACCTTTTTCACTGTAGAATAACATTGAAGGTATGAGGGAAAGAGCAAAAGCTCGGCCGTTTCATTTAGTGACACTTATGGTGTCTCACTCAATCTCTAGAAGATCATAAATAATACTGTGATTATTTTCAGCTACGAGGAAACTTCGGAGGGAATCTTCTTCACTTCCCGGTGCATGCTGATCGTGCTGGCTTCTTAAAGTCTTGACTTTTTTGTGTTAGATACAAAGGGGCTTCATGACCCACAGTTATACATACACAAATATGTAGGTATGTATGTACAGAGTACATACCTGCATACAATGGGTAAACAAACTTGTATACTCAAGAATGCATACATATGTTACACATACTTCACTGGACCAACATGAGGAGAACACTACGGCCTTTCTTTCGTGATCAGCGTTATTATTACCTATGACCTGAAATATCTGAAAATCAGTAACCACTTCGGGAGCTGTGAGACATACCACAAAAGCAGCAGCAGCAGCAGCAGCAGCAGCACAGGCCATCAGGATTAGCCAAATGAAGACATAAAAAAATAGATGGAAAAATCTCAGGGGAGCAAGGATTTACTACATATATAGTATAGGCTGATTTAACTCGTAGAATAAGAGGTTTGAGGGAGGGAATGGGTTTTAACTCCTGATCCAAAAAGTGTGTGTGGTTTTTTTTTTAACAAATCCCGTAGTAGTATGTCTCGTAGCCCTGGATATTGGAAATCTATAATAAAATTGGTCCGCTCAAAGAAAATGAAATAAGGAGACTTGACTATCTTGAATCGTGACTGGCAATGTGATCCTCCTACAGACCAAGAATATGATTCTGCGGAACGAGCCACAAGACTTTCTTGGTGTTGTTGTTGTTGTTATTGTTGTTGTTGTTCTGTTTCTTTAATTCATTTGTCAACTTCAGTGTCGTCTTTTTCCTTCAATGGCAGAAACCATTAGATCTGTCCTTCGATCTTTCTTCTCTTTTCTTTTTCAAAAACTGGCAAGAAGAAAGTACAGGAATAGCCACCACCAACATATGGGTCAACGAAGATGTCAAAAGTTTTTGAATTGTTTACAATTTTTTCTTTGTATCTTTAACATGATGCAAGATACAACTCTAAAGGCCCAGAAATCATTGACACCTGGAATCTTACACTTCACTGAAATGATTAAGAGCTCCACCATCAATGACTCTCCGGTCAACCGAACGTATGAATAAAAGCCGTGCCTGACAAACCCGCATAGATCGTTCTCAAGTTGGTTATTATTTCGATTTGTGCTCCTCTGCTGGTGACGCTTGCTCGAATCGATGTCCTTATTCTTCTTCTTCTTCTTCCTTCCTTCCTTCCTTCCTTCCACCTACGTCCAGACGCGACGCGTTTAGAACCGGTGTTGGAATTCCCGCCACACGGCCATTGGATCTGAGCTTCCGGTTCGTTTCCTTCTTCAACTTCCTTCCATTTGTTCTTCTTCGTTGCGGCGTCTTCGCCTTGACACCATCCACATTTGATCTGCTTTTTGTGCTGTAGTCTTTCTTTCTAGAATTGATCAACCCCAGTTTCGAGAGAGAGAGAAGAAAAAAGAGAATGATATGCACGTACGTAAATGCAATATGATAGCACCTTTTTTTCAGTCAGTGGACTCCTGTGACGGTTTGATTGTGTACTCATTATAACTTAGACACTTATTTGTGAAAAGGAGATTGAGTTATCGTCCTTTCCTAATCGACCGTTATCATTATTTCTTAAGATTTATAACAGAAAGAGCCCGGATGCCACCGCATTAAAATATTAACTCTTAATGCAACTGTCAACTGCACTCTTCCTTTAGCACTCCAAGTCTGACAAAAAGCAATCAGCGAAACCAAAGTCTGAAAACATCTTGAAGGACCAAAAGAGGTCTGTGTTCAATTTCATCATCATCGTTAACAACCTGCTGTGGGCAACGGTTACTTGTGCTAAACGATTTCGCGCCAAGCCGGACTCCTCCTCCTCCCTGGAGGAGAGATTCCTTCGCTGATTTGGCGACAAAAATGACTGAGAATGAATCCGTTTTTATTCTTCCATGACCTTGAAACTGACGGTGGTGTAAAGCGTGAAGCTGATCACATAATTTTGACAGACTTTTCTCAGCGTCTCCGAGCAGAAAAGCAAGTGTTGCATGTCTCAAAAAGAAAAAAAATTAAATTCCAAAGAGTTATTATTGTTTTTCCATTTGCAATTCACCAGAACTATCGAAACCATTCTCAGCGGCAGATTCGTGTGGACCTCTCGATGCGTTCCTGCTTTTCAGTCATTCCCTGGAGGATGTCAACGGCGACTTCATCAATGGCTAACTGTTCGTCCCGATGTTGAGTGTCGATAATTTGGGAATCATAAACGACTTCCCAGTCTGGAAAATAGTTGGAGGTCTTATTAAATGGTCCTATGTAGAACTTCAGAACTGGGATGCAGTTCTTTCTGAAATGAATTCTATTACCCTTCAATTCTTTACGAAATAAGATCTTCTAGCCATTAAATGTTTTTTTACTAATATCATTTGATCCCGTTATTAACTCTAGATATGACCCTGTTACCCTGATCTAATTTCAGTTAATAGGATCCTATCTAAAATAAATTTCAAGCTGAAAACATTTTCTTGAGAATCATTTTCAGGATAACAAGATCTTATTTAGAATAAGAACTTGCTACCCTGAAATTTACTCTATTTTAGATAGGATCCTAATAGTCTTTGAATAAATTTCAGGTTAGCAAGATCTTATTTAGAATAAACTAAAAAATGACTTGTTACCCTGAAATTGATTCCGAAACAAATGTTTTCTCAGGTAATTTATTTTTGACAGGATCCTATGAACCAGAATGTTACTCTAAATAAATAAAAGTGTTACACTTGAACTTATTCCAACTAAAGCCCTCTTACTCTGAAACCTAAAATGGTATGAAAATCTGTTCTATTTCACAGCATCCACAAAATAATCTCCGACTGTATTTCCTCGCTTATCTATTGGGAATTTCCTCTAGATCAAAAGGCAACAATAAGGTATAAGGTTGACTTGCGTGAAATCATTCGTTATTATATAAATGTTTTTTAATAATCACCTGCTGAAACTAGTAAGTGAACTTTGACTAGGAAGAAACAAAATTTGAGCAGCGAAAATGTAATATTCTCTCAGTTGATCAAATTGGAAGTGAATGTGATACCAGTGATTTCGAGGCAAACAATCATTCCATGAGTGTTCAAAACAATTATGCTAAAGAAGTGGTCATTGTGAAATAGATACCTTATAATTGCCTGTTGGAGGACAGACCAACTATATACACCACATATAGTAGATAAAGATTAATTTTTCCTTAATTCATTATCCTAGGCTGCTGCAATTATTACCAATAAAGATGTACTGAAGAAAACTGCAATTTTACCCACCATGTTTCATGGTCCCACATAAAAAAAGCCACATCAACTTATACTGCTCATAATAAACAGTTCTTGGGTTACATCTCCCGTCATCCCCTAAGGTACATCAGGTTTAGTCTTTGAACTTAGTTTAGCTCACGAATAGGATGAAAATGTTTAAATATTCCTATTTGATAAATTGTTTTATCTTAATACAGTATTCCTTGCAAGATAAAGTCCCTTTAAAGCTTGAAATTCATTAAACTTTGATTGATTTGCAAATTGGTATTAACATATTGCAGTTTTCTTCTAATGAAATTATTCTTAGATTTCCTGTGAACAGTTTTCATGCAAAGAATTCCTTGGAACCTGGCACGGAGAAAATTCCATGAAAATTTTCATTCTGATCATTTTAGTATCTTAGCAATGAGATTATACGTACAATGGCTTTATGAATTGACACAAATTAACCAAAAAATATTATTGAAACTTTGATTATTATAATTTTGATATAACAATTTCTAAGATAATTCAACTAAATTACAATATTTTTACATGATTATTAATTAACAATATCTTGCTAATAAGAGTAAAAATGAAATGACGTTGTCATCCAAAGAAACTCACTTCTGTCATACAATCTTACTGTTGTCGCTTCTGACAAAACCATATTCTCAAGTAAACGTTAAATAATCTAGAAAAGAATAGTTACCCAAATCAACCAATGAGCAGTGAACAAAACCACTTGATAAAGAAATAGAATAATAAATTAAAGCAAGAAATAACAGGCACCTACACCTGTAATAATTGCATACATAATAAGCAAGAATCCAAGCAGTCGATTCTCTTATAGCCTATTTTATTTGGAGCTGACCGTAAATATCGTCATCCGATATCTTTGAAGTTCATCGCTATTGGTTGCTCAAGCTGCTCGGACCCCATCATTGGTTACAATGATATCGACTGTGGAAATTTGCTGTCAGCTCCAAAAACACAGACCATAACTACGTTATTGACGATTTATACCATGCAAGCCTTGCAGAACAATTCCATACGGTTTGGTGCCTGTTCGTGATGTATTGTGCCAACAATATTTCCATGGACTGTGCTCATTTGCAGTTCATGTGATTGCTACTCCAATGACAGGAATTTCTAAAAGGATTTTTCTTAAGTCTACCTTTATGCGATTTCTCTTTCTAAAGAGAATCACGAAACAGAACATTTACACGTTTGTTCCAACAAACTACAATAATTTTTGCACTTGGAGTGGAGCGAGGTAGGTCCACGGTGTTCTTTACAGAATTCTCTAAGATGGGGTAATGACATTCAAAAAATCTCAGATACGTGAAGTTGAAATTGCGCCATAGCCATTTAAAGAGTAAATAGTACAAGTATCCAATGTTGATCGTATAACAGCTTTCTTTTTTGACACAAATAAATATCTAATATTCGTCGGTTTGACTCCAAGTCGCGAATAAACAGAACTTCGGCAAATAAATGTCATATAATCTCAAACAGATATGGACAAGGTGATGAATACTTGAGATGTTTGATTGGGAAATAATGTGTTAGCATGTCCATAAAGTTATTGGTATAATAATTTATAATTAACAGGCATGTATGACAAAAATACCTTTTATGCACATAAGGAAAACGATTAAAGTGGTGTTTTATTGTCAACAGATAACATGTTTCCGGAAAGGTAATAGGTCAGTAACGGAAAACACCAGGCAACAGAAAAATACCAGTTCTGCCCAAAATGAAATTGTCCTTATGGTAGATTACAATCAACAGAAGATAGCATTGTGCAAAGATATGTCGTTTACTAGATAATCAAAAGCTGGTAATTAAGTAAAAAGCAAAACTAACCAGGCACATCTGAAAACGAGGAGGGAAGTTGGAGGCTGAGGGTAATTCAGTGTTTCTTCTTAACCATTCTCATTTCTTCCGGTAAAAGTCAAAACGACAAATTTGTCTCAGACAGACAAACAAGCTTTTGTCTCAGCCTTTTTCCGCAAAACCATTTGGCAAATATACTTCGAGTATTATTTCTAGTAATTGTCTGCTATTTATAGTACTCTTCTGTAAGTTCTAACAATCATCTATTATTTCTGATAATCGTCCTGGAAATATTCTGTGAAAAGAAAGTGAAAGCTTGTTGTTTATGAGGTGTCTCTCCTTGAGTTATTTAGTGCCCTAATCGTGTTGCTCTGTGGGTCGCACTTTTACTATGAGATTCAGAGCATTTGTCCCGGTCCTTTTCCGGAATAACTTTTTTTTCTGCGCACTTGACAAAGATATTACTTAGCCATTGTATACTTTGCATCCCTACCTCATTTCGGCACCATTCTTTATTACTTACATTAGAAAAAAGTATATTCATAAGAGCAAAATAAAGCAGCTGAAGCCAGTGGCGGAACACTCTGATGTATGGGTATACGTGACGTAAACATATGACGACCCGACTTCTCCTACAAGCTGATGACGACAAACAGCTGTCTCTGAGATTCTGAATGAATATTCGTACCTTGTCAAGGCTTCAAGAATGGCGGCTATGATAACTCATTGTCCCCGCAGTTGCAGGACAGCTTTTGTGATTCGACTTGCACAATTGTATAGAAGTGAGGAGGCCTGTGGCAAACCCTACGTAAGCCTGAACAGATAAATGAATAATAGAGCCCTTTTTTAGGTAAGGAGTACACCCGGACATCCAAGGCTACCAAGTTTTCATCATTTGTTGACTTCCATAAGGTGCAGAAAGATAATTATATGTGCTCTATATACCAATAGTCGTTGATTTCTTAGTAAAATATAACTTGCAGAACAACATTAAAACTTGCTTTGCAAAAAAAAAATGTCATGGGTTATAATACATCACTGAATGGCCTCTATAGGTCCCAGTGCTTGGCTTGAAGTCTAAATTCTATAAT
The DNA here is from genome assembly GCF_015104395.2 of Macrobrachium nipponense. NCBI lineage: Eukaryota > Metazoa > Arthropoda > Malacostraca > Decapoda > Palaemonidae > Macrobrachium > Macrobrachium nipponense. Next base: position 38,437,889 of record NC_087209.1, on the reverse strand, counting down.
CCAATCTAATCCTATGCAATTGTTTATTTATTACAATGATCGTCACTCTCATATCAGGAAAAATATCAAAGGAGTTACGAAGAATTCTAAAGTTTTCTTCACTTTGCTAATTGATATTTAATTATATAATTTTTCAATGGAGAACTAGTGATAGAAAGTAATTTCTTGGATTACTTTTGGAAACCCTTTTCTTCAAGGATTCTAGCGCTCGACCTCATGGCGTAAACCTATATACTACTACTACTACTACTACTACTACTACCACTAATACAAAGTGTAAACAAGGAGTATTGGTTGTATTTCATTGTTGCCAGAGGTAGAGACTTTTTCACGAATAGCAAATTATCCATCGAGAGGGAGGCAAGTTAATGACTTCATAAGTTACGTCATTATATCTTCGAAATACATTACTCTGAGTTTGCTGGCGATGTTTACAAGAAGTCGGCGTTACTCTTATAATTACCAGAATTATGCAACCTTCGTAATACAGAACACGGTAAAAAAAAATTAGGTAGGGATGTAAGATACCCTGTGACAGCGTCATCTTTGTCAGGTACGTTGGTAAAATTTTATTTCGCAAAAACATCGGGACACCGGATGTGAATCTCATAGTAGTTATCTTCCGTTCTGAAAGTCAGGAATGGATGCTAGCTGAGGAAGGCAGAAACACCGAGGGTCTGAGATGATAAGAAAACTGCCGCTGTTTTGTTTTGGAAAAGCCCATCAATTGCCAGCAATCTTTCATAATTACGGAAATGCTTAAATCGGCTAGTGCGTTTCATTTTTGAAATCGTTTTGACTAACAGAAGAAGTTCATGAGAGGACATAATCGTTTAAAATCAAGGTATTCATTGCATTGCAAGTCTCTCATTCCCTACACTTCCGAGAATTCTGGGACTACGTTGCTAGTTCACGTCAACAGTCAGTTAATCAGTCTAATTTCTAGTTCTAGCGAATTCATTACGGTCCTGATAGATATCCTATCGTTTTTCTTTTCCTTCTCTATTTTCTTGCACGTTCCGTTCTTTTTCAGTGACATAATGTACCCGCAGAGAACTTAAAGAACAGTAATTTCTTAAAGGCTTTCTGAAATATATATATCTATATATATATATATATATATATATATATATAAATATATATATATATATATATATATATATATATATATTTGTGTGTGTGTGTGTGTGTGTGTGTGTGTGTATCATATAACTTTCGGAAATGGTGTGCTGATGGCCCATAGATTCGTAAGCCGAGCTACGTATCAATAAGGATAGATGGAATTATAGCTGTTATTCGATCAAGCCATGAAAACTATCTAAGATAATCCGCTGTCTAGTAATAACTGGGTGTCTGTTGTCATCATCCGTTTGGGAGTAAAGTCATTACCAGTTTCTTATAAGAATGGCATAAGTTGAATCTGTAACAGAAATCTGAACTATTACACAAAATATCAGGCAGATGGAGTTTTATTGGCGTTGCAAGATTTGTTTTAGTTATCAGGTTCACACAGCACAAAAGGCCAAAGTCTTAATATCAGAGCGATAATGATTTATCAAGCACGTTCTTTGATGAATGACCTTAATACTATGAGTAATTAATGGCTAAAATAAGCAAATTAGCAAGGCATACAAATGTAAACTTTACAGCAAGGCATACACTATATGCAGTTTAATATATACAGACATTTGCATGTAAGTATGCATTTCATATATATATATATACATATATATATATATATATATATATATATATATATATATATATATATATATATATATGTATGTATACATTCCGATGCATTATCCTCAATAAGACAATGATCCCTCAATAGCGAAGCTGATAAAGCACTAATTACTTAGTGGATCATTTGCTTTCCTAGGTCTGAACGATTTTAGGAAAGTTTAGAATACTTTTCACCCTATATTAAGTGTTCTGGTTATTTCTGACGCACGAAAGGAAAAGAGTTATCACAGATATTTTTTTAAATCCACAATAAGTCCTTTTAATGTTGAATCAGCTTCATTTTTAATCATATATCTATATATATATATATATATATACATATATATATATATATATATAATATATATATAGTATATATATATATATATATATATGTATATATGTATAGATAAACATATATATATATATATAGATATAATATATACATATATATATCTATATATAATATATATATATATATATATAATATATATGTGTATATATAATCGAACCAGCATTTTCAAACAACTTAAATTACTGCAAAAGAAAGCATGCTCATAAACGAAATACTTTGCCACAGCCAAATATATTCCATTCCATTTCGTAGTCCCATTGAAAAGCATGACTCTATTCCTACTCCTAACTCGAATGCCTCCTAAGGATTCATTTCCATAATGCCAGGTTGTCAAAATGCGTCAAATGGTGGCATTGCATAACAGATTCGCAAAACCTGGACTCAAACAAGTTTGAACTGAGGCTACGTGGTTATCACTGAGAATGAGGTTACTTGGAAATGGAACGAAGCATGGCTTCTCCAATATATCCTTTCATGTCTGCTGATCTTCCTTGAACTGTTAAATAATTAAAAGAAAAGAGTGAGCTTCGATATAACTAAAAGTTTCTCTTGCACAGATGCTTGATTATATTCTTTTAATCGACATTTGTGAAAGAGAATCCAAGGCCTAAATGGACGACGGATTCAAGGCTCTGAAAGGTCTGAGGGAGATATAATCTAAGCTACAAGCATAAGTCTTTTGTTCGTTATTTCCATTAAAACTACTTGCTGACAGCTGCTTATTAGCACAGCAAGAGATTCTGTGTCCAATGACGATAAAGAAAAGAGGAGAAAGAAGACGTTAAAGAACAGCAATGATAGGAATCTTTCAAGAGCCCAAAGAAGACAGACTGCAGAAAAGGACCATTGGTTGAAGCCTTCATCATGGCAAGACAAGATGCAATTCGTACTACGAACGTCTCTCACCAGCCGGGTGTGTTAGGGAGCATGCGGGAGGAGAAGGTAGTGTCCAGCCTCTACTAGGAGGACGGAGGGGGGGCGTCCTTCCCTTTGCTGAAGTTTACTATTGATCTGATTCCTTTCACCGACGTCTATGGAGACACAGTGACAGGGGAAAAGTTAGCATTTTGGGGGGAAAATAGAGACTCTACTTATTTCTCCTGGGTTAAAAGTTAGTTATTGAGGGGGAAATAGAGCCTCTACTTATCTCTCCACGGGGAACGTTACCATTTTGTATCTGGGAAAAGCTTCTACCTCTCTCCCTGAGGGAAACGTTTGCATTTGGGGTCAAATAGAGCCTCTACTTATCTGTCTCCTCGTCCCTTGAAGTGAAATCAACATTGATGATTATATAGAACCTTTGACTATTAGCATGTTGTAGGGGGCGGAGGGGGGTTTGTGGGAGGGGGGGATAGCTTGTTTGGTGGAGGGAGTTATATCCTCCCATTCTTGTGTGGGAGGAAAACAACAAAATTTTCGAGTTGTTTTGAGGATTTATGTTTCATTAGACTAATAATTCACAGGTAGAGTATTATTGTCTTGTTGTTATCTTTGTTGTTACTGCTGTTGTTGCTGTTGTTTCTTTGTTGAGCTCTTAGGGAGGATGGTCGGGTAGACTGAGGATACACCTCGTTTTTAGAGAAGGAATTTTAATTTTAATAGTTTCGATTTAATGATTCATTAGCACTAGGAAACATTAGTAAAACAAGAACTTTATATCAGTAGACAGTGAAATATCTTTTCTATCCTTTATCATATATTCTTTTATTTCTTCAAATTGCAAAAGAAAATTATGCCAGGAAAAAAGCAAAGGGTCAAGTCTAAGGTTTTTAGCTGATGCACAGTGACGTACATTTCTGAAAAACAACAGTGGAGCATCTTATGTGCAAAACTTTAGACTTTGTGAACTATGCAGAAGTTAAATTATGATTTTCTTATTATCATAAATGAAATCTGGTACGAAGGATGCAGAATATTCCTTCATATCCGCATAGCAACCACAATATGAGCTGCGCAAGTGTTGCATTTCTTGTCATCAGTTTCCCGCCATTCAAACGCTCTCTTTTCCTTTGAAATTTGAGTAAGTTCACAACTCATATGGAAAGGACATATCTAAGTCTTTCATTAAGTGAATTTTGTATTGACTAACATATCCCTTGCACTTCAAGTTACAGAAAAAAATGTAGTAAATGATATCTATATTCCGTGTGAGAAGAATAAACTGAAAACAAATAATCCCATGAAATGTAAACAAGAGTTGTGATTTTCCTTTCACGGCAACGAAGCCTCATATTGCTCCTTTCATTGTCATCAACCGGTCGTTGTTTCAGAAATGGTACATCCGTCGTCATTCAAGACCGAGAGGCAATGTTTGCAGAGTAATTGTATATATACATATGACAATCTGAAATTATGCAACAATGCAAGACGGAAGCAGATATATATATATTCTTTTGCAAAAATAAAAGAGGTATGTAGGGAGGGAAGCTTTGGGACATAATAAAACCAGCGTAGTCGAATTAAAGGCAATCATGATAAGTGCTACTGTTAGGCACTGAAACGGTTGCAGAAAATAAATAGTCTTGCGTTTGATTGATTCACTGCCAAAGTTGTTTGAATGAAAAGGTCAGGTTTAATGTCTGTCAGATCTCAAACATACTAAGTTATTCTTAATCACAATTGTTCTGAATACATCTGCTATTCATGAAGATCACCTCACTCTCAGGTTGACCGATTCTGAGCGATTTCCTCCACCCCCTGCACTCACGGATGGCAAAAGGGAAATTCATTGCTTAGTTTCCCTCAAAAGTGGCATTCAAAGTAACGCAATAAAGTGATTAGTTATGATATCATCATCATTTGAAAAGCTCTCGTGTATATTCTTAGACTTTCTTCCTATGGCAACAAGAGAACGCTTCATGCTATTTGAGCGTTTTATTTGCACAAGCATAGATTATCCTGAGACCTTCAACATTCAAAAGCATCTATTGTATTAGACAACCTATCTTCCAAATGTCAACTTTTCCCCTCTCCCTCTCAGTCTCTTTCTTACACCAACTTTCCGCCTCCTAAGCCATTTGTTTGTCCCATAATCATACCTAACATATGCGTCTGTAATCTTCAGCATTCTTCTATTCACAAGATTCTCTTTTCCCCAAAATGATACTTTTTAAATGGTGCTCCAACTCCTCCACTGCATTTCAACTCCAGAGATTTTCTACCTTTCACGGTTGTGATCGCAGTGTTCTACCTTTCAAATGTGTTTCTGGTCCGAAGATTCTTGGCTTCAAATGGGTCACGTGATCCAAAAATTCCGCCTTTTCAAAGGTATTGCTTTCCCTAACATTCTTTCATTCCAGTGCTTTTGTTTCCCAACATTTTGTCTGTCAAATGTGTCATTTTCTGAAGTATCCAACCGACCAAGTGTGCCTGTTACTAACATCATTCTAACTTCCAAACTGAGTTGTTTTTATGAACAGATTAGTGCATCAGTACTAGAGTGAAATATATCTGATATAAAGTCTAACGTTTAAAGTTACACGAGCGTACGCAATCACGCAGATGCACACATATGCAAAACTGCCACTGAGCATTTGAGAGGCGCTGGTATGAAGCAAGGCATCGGGTCCCTTGTTTATACAGAATTGTACATTATTCTGTTCACTATTGGAGGCACAGTCAGTTGATATCTCTAATCTTATTTACTTAACACTATTGATATAGTTCATTCAGGTTTCAGAGTAAAGTTGGTTATGAATAAAAAAAAAAAAAAAATTTAAGTCCTATTAATTTACGCAGCGCCAAATGTCCAGTAAACTTCCATGGGGAAACTCTCTCTCTCTCTCTCTCTCTCTCTCTCTCTCTATTAATTCTTTTATTTAATATCTTATCATTATTCGCCACTATCCTCTTGAGCCATAGGTGAATGCAGGAGTGACAGGTGTGAGGGGGTCACTCAGATTATTAAGGTCAATATCCTCTTCAGTTATTATGATATTAATATGCAACTTTAGATAAAGCAACTCTAGAAGTATTTAAAGGGGGAAAACTCTTGCAAAGTTATTTATTGCGTGAGAAAGAAGATGAATTACAAATTCCCTAAGGATATCAAATTTAACAGTGGCTAAAAAAAATTATATTATAACTGAAACATGACACTTGTTTTAGACTTATCTATAAAGCAATGGACTGACCTCTCATTGCACACAGATCAAAAGTGCTAAGAATTCTGCATACCCTGCAACTACTGCTAAACACCAAGATTAAGTACTGTACTCGATACAAAAGTCGAAGCAAAATGACTAAAAACTGAAACGAAAGACAGTCAATAGATACTCAAAAGGAAACAAAGGCCTAAGGACTGAAAATGGGAAGTGATCCAATTGTCACGTGATCTGACAAAATACTTGGGCCAATACTGATACAAAACTACACATTGATGGTCAAGTGTTAGAAAAGTACACACACTCTAAAAGGTCAATGGCAGTGTTCTGTACAATACTGACAGTTGGTACAAAGTTGCAAATCTTTAGACATGATATATCTTTACAATATTTGAGAGAAAGCATAGTCTTGTAAAAATCTAGATGTAGCTATCTCACAAAACTAATTCATAAGGGAAATGTCCAAAGCTTTAAGTTAATAAACTTATTTAACTGAAAGGTTTAAGAAAAATATAAGTTTTATCATTGCAAATTCAAAGAGTTTCTTAAACAAAGTATAGTAATTTGACAAGGAAAAATATTGACGATTTCCTCAAGTGTAGAAAGTTATTAAAGTTATTGTTAACCAAATAATACACAATAAAACATCATATTATGTTGAAAATAATGTGAAATTGTTTCAAATATGACAATAGTAATGTTGTAAAATGCTCTGTACAAAAATTAAATTCACATGCATATGAAATATATACTTAATTCGCTTTACTTTTAAAGGAACACAATTTATCTTTTTACAGTCAATACACAAATTCTGTACATACTGATAAACTTATTTAGAAAGGAATAATGAGACACAAACTTAAAACTGATCCAGAAAGGAATAACATTACGTTAATCAAAGGAAATTTAACTGAGTTTGAAATACCAACAGAAGGAACATGAACGCCATAGCTACCGGGACAAAGACAAACCTTTTTTCGACTGCCAGAGAGGAATTCTTTGTACATTTCTGAGCGCAGATACCGAGAGTAGCTGTCAGACTTCATTAGGTGATAGAGATGAGCCTGCGGAAAGGAATTTCAGTGGTAAAATCTGCTGAGAGTCATTGCCACTCATAGTGTTTTATGAAGGTCACTCACCACACAGCTGCTTTCCCAGGGAATATTTGGATAAAATACAATCTGATGAAGGCCGCTCAAGACGCAGCAGCTGCTTTCTAAGAGAACACTTTTACAAGACGGTTTCTGAAGCTTACTCAAGGCATAGCAGCTTTACTAGGAAAACCTGTACAAAATATATGTTTGATAAAGCCTGTTCAAGGCTTTGCAGCTTTCACAGGGAATATCTTCACCAAACACATGATGAAGAACTCTCCTAGTAAATACCATCGCAAAATACATATCTAGTGGAGATCATGGAAGACATAGCTATTTCAAAGTTCTTGCAAGCGATTCACCATGTTATATAGACGTAAATATTATCTAGGCACTCAGTAGCTTTCGCACATATTTTTCCGAGGCACCGTCGGCTTCAGATCTGAAGGCGATGAAACACTGAAAAGCACCAGGCCTTCTGAAGTGTCCAAATGAGTTTCTTTCTTAGCATAATCTTTCATTTCTTTTATTCCTACTATGTAGGGGATGTGTCTTGGAAACGCATATCAAAGTCAATATTTTCTGAGAAAAAGATGACCTGACTCTGCCTATGAGAAGGAGGAACAACCACGACAAAATTTGTTTCAGCGCCAAGGCAAAAGAAGAGTTTCTGAAAAGACGAGTGAAATGAAATGGTCGTCTCGTCAACATTACTGAAGTAGAAGTTTATTAGTTTAAGCGAAGATCTAATTCCATTCAACCTTGATCTTAGTTCCCTTGAAATTATATCGTTACAGTTGTGTGCATATTTTTGCTCGGTTGTTAAGTTAGCCTTGTTTTTGCAATATTTCATTCGTTTTGCTTTCTCATTTCAAGCATATGTATATTCTATTTTTATTAACTGGTTTTGCATGGCAATGGCCTTTTTGGTTTGTTCCACTTAATTGTTTGTTCATTTGTGACCATGGCGTCATCAAGGGGTTATATGACAAGCTTAACTCTAATAATATATTTCCTTATACCACACAGGGAGGGCATTCCGCCCTTGTCTAATGGTGTCCTTGTCTCAACCATAGCCTGATACTATCCCTTCCTAAACAGGGTACTCCTCATAGTCAAATGATGTCAGCCCCGTGGAGTAGTTCTTTCGTCTACTGGTACCCTTCTCTCATCTTGGAGTTTCCTACCCTTGTTTCATTGTCCTTTTCTCAACCTTGGAGTTCCCACAATAATCTAATATCCTTTCCCAATCCTGGACCCCGGGAGTATCTTGCCCTTTCCTAGTGGTGCGTCTTCTCTCCAAATGAAGTATGCTGCTCTTTCTGATGGTGTCGTTGTCTCATGCTGGACTATTCCGTCCTCGTTTAATTGTGTCCTGCTCCCAAAGTGAAGTACCTCACCACCTGGTGTTACCGTGAGTCCATGCAAGTAGCTGTTGTCTACAGTGCACTCCTATTATAATACTCATTATACCGCACGGTAATATTCTTGTGACTCCACCTGGTTTTGGTGCCTCCAAGCTTGAAGGCTGGTTGGTAGGATGACCAACAGATACCCTTAACTTTCATCAGCCTGAAGGAAAGTTGAATCATATATTCGAGGACGAAAAGGAAGTGTTTTTATCTACCCTTGATCTGGAAGAAAGTTGCTTCATCTACCAACTCCCCCCCAAACCCACCCAACCCACGATAACAAGGAAATTGGTATATGTCCTTATCGAAAGAAAATTGTTTCATCTGCATTCAATGAAAAAATAGCTTCTCTACCCAGTCTGAAATTAAGTTGTTTGATCTAACCTACGACCGAAATAAATTAGCCTTAATCATCCCTTAATAGAAAGAGTGTTGTCTCATCTGTCCTCTTATCTTCTCACTGACCGGGAGAAGTTAAGTTATCATAATCAACTCTAATTATAAAATCGAGCTTATTTAAACCAGGAGTGAAATAGTCTCAGAGACCGGTTATTTGGAAATCATGAACACTCTTTCTCTGTCTCGTATCTTTCAACCAAAGAAGCTGGTCAGGATTCTTCTCACACGATATCCGACCTTGTTCTCATTACAGAAGTATAGCCTTGATACAAGATCTTAATTGCATCTTTGTTTGTATATCATTTATGTACACCTATGCCAATGACGCTTTCACCTCATTGTAAAACCAATCATGCGCACCATCGTAAGTTAATATGTTACAATTAACATGAGTAATCCTATTTACCACTATGCAAGTATGTGAATGAACATAGTCAAACTTACGTCAGCCAACTTGTCTGCATGTGTGTTAGTGAACGTGTTTGCATCTATGTAAATAAATTCAGCTTTAAATGTGTAAATGAACTTACATACACATAATTAGAGTAACCTTATGAGATTCTCTGCTTCCATGTCAATGAACCCGAACACAACTCAGTAAACGAAACTATTTAAATTTATGCAAATTAACTATATTCTGTGCCATAGTCAAATCAGCCTTTTTGCAACATACGACACTCACAGCAGCTGCATCGAAAGTCCAACGATCTCTGTTCTGCATATTTTTTTTCGTAGTGTTCATAGACTTGGAGTCGATGTTGACTGGCACCGGAGCGTTCGGAGCGAGGAACTCATCGAATATGGCCTGGACCTTATCGTTGACGTCCTTCTGCGGCAGGCACTTCAGCTCCTGGACTGCGTTGAGGAACCTGCAGGAGCAACAGCGGTCTTCAGGTATGGGTCGTGTTAACAAGTAGGCGGAAAACATAAGCAGTCACTTGAAAAAATGCAAAGTTACCTCCACTCATCTTGTACCAAAGACTAAAGCTCTCATAAAAATCATGAATAAGTTGAATATGACTCTCAGTCATCTTGTAATGTAAATGTATAAATGATAATGTATTCTTTTTCTAAGACTAAAACATCTTATGTTATCTCCTCTGGTAATCCACTACGCTGCAAAGTCAGAATAGAGAAATGCAAATCACAATAAATTTTCAAATAATATGAAAGATTAAAGAACACTTTCAGCATGCTACTAATGCACCGTAAAGCTACCCTAAATAAAAGGCTATATTATAACCCCGAGTTATCTCGTTTGCTGCATAGCTAAACCAAAGGATTTTACAAATGATTCTTCAAACGTGAACTTGCTACGTAACCTTCAACAATCATAGATGATACCGAAGAATTATATAACAGGTGATATACTTACAACACAAAATATTAAGAAGTAGAAGATTTGTTTCAATGATAAAAAAAAAAGATTTGTAGAACTGATATTCCACTCATGAAATAAAGTATATAAACATCTGCTTTTCTTACGTATGAGGTATAAGACAAATCCGGAAATTGGTCGCCAATAAAACTACAAGTTAGCTGAAATATAGTGTACGACGTATATTGGACATTGATTTATCTATCAATATAGATATCTATAACAACGTTTGAAGAAATAAAGATCTCTAAGTACAATTACATAATTATAGATTTCAGCCGGGAAGGGATGCACATTTATCTTAATTAACTTTCGATAACTTCTTTTAGTGTATTATGATCATACACTGCAAAGCAAAACTATTTATGAAATTGTACGGCAGTTCCTGTAGGCATTTCCACTTTTGGGGTCCGCGATTGCTGTTCACGCTAGGCATTCTGATCAACTGCTAAATACAAAGGACGTTTCATTTCTGGAAACATTTGTCACTCAGTTCTGAAGAACATTTGATCATTCATCATTTGACAACCTTCGCGTCATTTAGAAAACTGATTTAATGAACAGCAAACAGAATAAATGAAAAAGAACAAAGGGACTGAAATGTTATCATCTTAATTGAATTTTCACAATTTTCATAATTATGCAAAAACTGTACGGTCAATTTGACCTAGTTTTCTGTATTCTTATTCACAGAAGCATTGGAAAATTGTAGTGAATGCTTTTTTCAATATCTTTTGAATAAAGAGCCTGAGCATCCAAGACTTTAAAATGCAAATTAAATCTAAGAATTCATATAAATAGTCAATAAAAAAGATATTCCTTGAATATGAGTATCATAATTCTATGATGAGATATACAACTGTATATCAGACAGCAATGAAAGCTTGCCCAATTTGCTGCCGTTTATGAAGAAAAATAAATGCTCCATGGTTACCAAATAATTCATGCAGACGTAAACTACAATGTCATAAACAAACACGTATGATGAAGGTCAATCAAATCGTATTTGCCCTCCCGGAAATATTTTAATCCTAGACGTGACATGATAACAGGTCAAGAACATAGAACATTCAACAAAACACATGTTTAATGAAGGAAGCTTAAGACATAGCGATATCTAGATCAAATATATTTCCTAAATGTAGTTCATGACATAGCTAATTGCCCAAAAAATATTTTTATCTAAATCACGTATCATGAAGAATAATTGAGATAGGAAGACCTAGAGTACCACAACAAAACAGATACTCAGAAAAGGTTATTCAGGATATCAAGGAGACTAGAAAATATTCAATGAAGGTCACTCGGGACAAAAAACAACTCAGATCACTCTAACCCAACAACAGATGTTTTAGGAAGGTCACACAGAACAAGTAACCCAACATAGATTGTCTGAACCAAACTACAGATGTTCCGGGAAGGTCACTCAGAACATGAAACCCGACATAGATTTTCCGAACCAAACTACAGGTGTTCCAGGAAGGTCACTCAGAACATGAAAACCAACATAGATCGTCTGAACCAACTACAGGTGTTTCAGGAAGGTTACTAAGAATATGAAACCCAACATAGATTGTCTGAACCAAACTACAGTTGCTCCACGAAGTTTACCAGAAAATTAAACCTAGCAGAGATTTTCTGAACCAAACTACAGATGTTCCAATAAGGTTAAACAGAACATGAAATCCAACATAGATTGTCCAAAACTTCAGATGTTCCAGTAAGGTTAAACAGACCAAGAAATCCAACTGCAGGTGTTCCAGGTAGGTCACTCAGAACACAAAACCCAACTTAGATTGTTTGAACAAAACTACAGATGTTCCAGGAAGGTCACTCAAAACATAAAACCAAACATAGATTGTCAGAACCAAACTACAGATGTTCCAGGAAGGTCACTCAGAGCATGAAATCCAACATAGATTGCCTGAAACAAACCACAGGTGTTCCAGGAACGTTACTCAGAACATGAAATCCATCATGGATTGTCTGAACCAAACTACAGATGTTCCAGGAAGGCTACTTAGAACAAGAAACCCAACAGAGATTGTCTAAAACAAAGTACAGATGTTCTAGGAAGGTTACTCAGACATGAAACCCAACATAGATTTTCTGAACCAAACTACAGGTATTCCAGGAAGTTTACTCAGAACAAGAAACCCAGCAGAAATTATCTGAACCAAACTACTTATGTTCCAGGAAGGTTACTCAGAACAAAAAATCCAACAGATTGTCTGAACCAAACTAAATATGCTCCAGGAAAGTCACTCAGAACACGAAACCCAACTTAGATTGTCTGAACAAAACTACAAGATGTTCCGGGAAGGTCACTCAAAACATGAAACCAAACATAGATTGTCTGAACCAAACTACAGATGTTCCAGGAAGTTTACGACAAACAAGAAACCTACCAGAGATTGACTGAACCAATCCCCAAATGTTCCAGGAAGATTACTCAGAACAAGAACAAACTTAGATTATCTCACCAAAATATAGATGTGCTAGGAAGGTCGCTCAAGCCAAGAAAGTAAATTAAATTATCAGAATCAAACGAAAGGTTACTCCGAAAAAAAAAATTAAATAAAACTTAGATTATTTGAAAAGGACAGATGTTCTAGCAAGGTCACTCAGAACGAAAAAATAAACTTAGACTATCTGAACCAAGCGAAAGATTACTCGACAAAAATAGTAAATTTAGATTATCTTACCAAACGACATATGTTCCAGGGAGGTCACTCAGACAAGAAAACAACATCAGCTTATCTGAACTAAGTGAAAGGATATTCAGAACAAGAAAAGGAAGTCAGATTATCTGAACCAAACGAAAGATTGCTCAGAACAAGAAAATAACCTCAGATGATATGGACCAAGAGAAAGGTTATATCGTTTGAAAGTAACAAAAGTTTACCCAGGACACGAAAACAAACTCACATTATCAGAACCAATTGAAACGTTACCCAGGACAAGAAAACAAACTTAGATGATCTGAATCAAGCAAAAGGTTACTCAGAACATAAAAACAAACACTCAGGCTGCCTTCTCCAACTCACATAAGATTCTCTGCACTGAACTCCTTCTCCAGGAACTTAACGAATTGTTCCCTGCCCAGGGGATCCTTCAGGAGCTCTTGAACACTGAAGGCCCACCGCCTGACTCGTTTCGCTGGGATCTCTTTCCTGTAAATGAATATAAACATGTTTATCGATCCATTGATTTCATATACAGTATATATACATACATACATATATATATACACACACACACACATATATATATATATATATATATATATATATATATATATATATATGTATATATATATATATATATATATTATATATATATATATATGTATTACATATGGACTTACTTTTATGCATATAGTTGTTAACAGAGATATGATAAGACAAACCCGTTTCTCGTGGCGTAGCCAAGGGGTGGAGGGGACGGGGTCAAGGGCCCCCAATTAACATTCAATAATTGTATTAATTGCAATAAAAATGATAAGCATTGTTTCAAGATTGTCGGTATTTTTCCGGGGAAAAAAAATGTCAAATTTGTTTTTCGAGTTTGCTTCGCATTCATTCAGTACCCTAAGTCGTCAGTTTTTATGTTCAATAAATATGTCTGCTCTCAATTTCCTAGTTTATTATCCTTATTCTTGGAAACACAATGAGAATAGACGGTTTGAACAAGACAGTAGAACTTCCCCAAATGAGTGGGAAAAGGGGTGAGATATATATATATATATATATATATATATATATATATATATATATATATATATATACATATATATATATATATATATATATATATATATATATATATATATATATATATAATTATATATATATATATAATATATATATATATATATATATATATAGATATATATATATATATATATATATTATATATAGTATATATTATATATATGACCGTGAAATGAGATTCCTATTAAACGAAAGGTTGGCAACAACGCCCTCCACAGTCCACCGGCAGAATCAGCCCAAGAAGAGAATAACGCCATCAATCGAAGAGAAAGGCTACACAAGGAGACTTACGCTAATTTTTCAACCTCCCAGAATTCCGGACAGTCTGTTATCCAGGGGTTTGGGGGGTCGGGGTGTGTTATAAAAGGGTCGTATTCTTGGTATTGTTCCCAGTAGCTGATGAACCTGAGGAAGAAGAATGGATATTTTAACTTTGAATTCCTTGTTTTCTTTTCCCCCCTTTTTTTATGCCTTTGAATAAGACAATAAATATTCTACAATGAATAAGAGTTCACTTTCTGAGAATGTAGGGCCCCTTTACTTAGGAAATGAACGCTCTTCTCAGACTTCCTCTACCTGAGGAAAAGGGGCTGTTAACCAAGAAATGATTCCCCTTACTGAGATGCCACGTCCCTGAAATAAATGACCTTAACTAAGGTATTATGAATAATGTATATATTGTATTCACATCGTTAGGTAAGACACTTTACATTCTAAACAAGGGAACTCATAGACTTGACTTACAATTTCACAACTAGCACTTTATCTTAACTATTTAACGTAGTTATGAAATGTGTCAATATATGTATGAATTAAGTTTACTTCATCAGTAAATGCATGTATGAATTCATGAATATAAATATTATATAAGGAATGAATAGATGAAATATTGTGAAAATTTTATTTCGTGTTTGCATGAATTTATAGTCAGTTAACCTGATCATTTTTTGTAAGAATCAAAGTATGAAATTAAATTAGTGATTGCATGACTTTATACAAGAATGCTTGAATGAAAATATATACCACTTACATAAGTGCATCATCTTCAGCTATAGTGAGGACACGAACACCTGCATAAATATCTGTGTACATAACATCTTCTAAGGACAAGTCATTTAAGATCTTATGAATGAATAAACTAAAGATATTGATGCATGTATGATTTATGCCTTCATCTATGAATGCATGTATGAGTGTACGCTTTGAAATATGTATGTATGTATTTATGTATGTATGTATAATGAATGGATGAATCCCCATGAATGAAGGACCAAGGAAAGGAGCCACTCACGACTCTGCCGCCTTCGATACTTTGAAGTTACATCTGTCGACCCTCATCTTCAGGATGTCGATGTCGTGTTTCAGCGTCTCGACCGGGCTGGTGATGTCGGTCTCGGAGACCGAGGGCGAGATGCGACCGCCGGCCACACCCAGGACCCAGTGCCTCTGCGACTTGATGGGCTTGTTCATCCGACACGCCTTCTTGATGTCGATCTCCGTCGTGTTCACGCATCCCGGCTGAGGGACACGAACTGGCGTTAGCAGTGGTAGTGGTCATAGAAGAAGTAGTAGTAGTAGTAGTAGTAGGAGAAGTAGTATTAGTAAAAGTAGTAGTAGTGGTAGTAGAAGTAGAAGTAGTAGTAATAGTAATAGTAGTAGTAGTAGTAGAAGTAGAAGTAGCATTAGTGGTAGCAGAAGACGTCGTAGTAGTAGTAGAAGTAGTAGTAGTAGTAGTAGTAGTAGTAGTAGAAGAAGTAGAAGTATTATTAATAGTAGAAGTAATAATAGCAATAAAAGTAGTAGAAGACGTCGTAGTAGTAGTAGAAGTATTAGTAGAAGCAGTAGTAGTAGCAGGAGTCATGGTATTAGTGATATTTTATAATAAATATAGAGTAAAAGCATATCTGCTATGACAAGGCATTAGTAGTTGCAAACTGAGTGACTGCAATTGCACGGATCTTTTTAGACTACTGTTAACTATCATAGGAGTAGGGAAGGTGCAAATACTGGAATCAACAACAGTAATGTGGTCCATGAAAATGGTGCCTTTCTAAAGCGATCGCAGCCTCAGACTTATAATAAAATAAATGGCGATTTGCTTTGAAAGTTAAATATCGGCTTTCCCTTGAATGAAGGGTCGCCGATGCTTTTCTTTTCCCACCACCACCTCTCCCACACGATTTCTTTTCTTCTCCTAGAGTAAGGAGTACAAAATTTATAGTGTTGTATGTCCCATCAGCCTCAGTATTCGGAAAAATAAATATTTATGAATTATTCTGTCCACGAAACAAACAGGCAATTAGGAATTCTGGTCTCTTTACCTTCCTATATGAGAACCTTGGGATACGTGTCCGGATTATGTTTTATACAGAACTTAAAGGAACGAGCACTTAAGAGATACCTACAGATCGGCCTCCGGAACACCTAGTGACATCGACACTTCGGAATTTAACTAGACTTCTCTATAACTTTCGATTAGGATTATCATTTATGCAACAAGCTCCAAGAAAAGCAAGGAGGTAGACCCAGACGAGCTTCGTTAGCCACCCAGTTCACTTTCAAGACGAGAGCTTCAGGTATCAGCGACTGAAGTACTTTCCAACCAAGCAAAGTCATTTCAGGTAGATTGAAGAATGCTAGAATGAAAGAGATTTGAAGTTCTTTGCTCAGACTCAACTAAAAAGAGCATAAAAGTTGACCCCCATGTTAGGTCAGCTGCTGTCGTTTGCATTGACCAGTTTTTATTAGTATTATTTTATTGATGTGCTTCGTTGCAGAGTATTTCTTTAAGATACGCTTTCATCGAAAAGTCCCTTTTCAACCAAATGCTTTTCTCCAAAAAATAATTCTTCAACAATTTGCTTTGGTGCAGAAAGTAACTCCAAGACACGATTTGCTTCCAACAGAAAAATTTGTACTAGAAAGTAACTTGCGAACGATATGCTGTATTGCGGAAAACAAATATGAAAGACACAATGCTCCTGACGCAGGATTTCACAAATGTCACATTACGATGAACACTTTGACCAGAATCTAACACAGAAGTGATGCGTATAATTGCTGATCCAACCGTTAACATCAAGTGAATATGTTACGAATTC
This sequence comes from Macrobrachium nipponense, assembly GCF_015104395.2. Lineage (NCBI taxonomy): Eukaryota > Metazoa > Arthropoda > Malacostraca > Decapoda > Palaemonidae > Macrobrachium > Macrobrachium nipponense. The sequence continues at coordinate 38,420,549 of NC_087209.1, read as the reverse complement.
CTTGAAAACTATTTATGCTGCAATACTTTAGCTAAGGCCTTTCTTTCATCCCCCTAAATTACATTGATTAGTAAACTTACAGCCCCTTAAAATACCTAGAAATGTCTAAAAATAAAATCAGCTTGAAAAGTCGTAATATGTACGTTGATCATTCAACGAAAACTGAGCAGCATCTTCATTGTCGGAGTTTTATTCGAAATTCCAAAAAAGAAGTAGGAACTCCAGACGAAAGAGTAAGACAAAAGGATCAGCCATTTCGAGTTGAGCTAAATGAAGTCCAAACAGAGGAAGCGCTCATAGCCGCGAAATGAGCATCTCCTCACCTTTATCTTTGGCTCCAGCATCCACGAAGTATATATATAGGCTCGGTAACAAACCTCCCCCCACCCCGCAACCCACCCCGCCCCACCACGCCGCCCCTCTCCCCCTCCAACACAAACAAACTCTGACCTCTAGATCTCAAAAGAAGCGATGGAGGGGGATGGGGGGTTGTGAGAATGTTTGTGAATAGTCGTGATTAAGTACATTCTCACACGCAAATGAATGCGTGCACATAACCGGCCGCCTACGCGTGCACACAGAAATCAAAAGAGATAGGGTCTATCAAGTTCCAGGGAGTATCCCATCCGCTGGCCAGGCCCCCTCCACCTACCACCGGTCTGTGGACGTCCCAGAAGGCTCGCTCTTGAGAGTCTAGCACTTTTCTCTCCAGTTTATCTCTTTTCTTGTCGACTTTGCTCTGTGCCTCGGCCTGAAAGGGAAATAAAGGAGCTCCAGTTTACACTCATTCTTCGTTTAAGGACAAGTAATGCGTATTAAATGCGTGTGTGGCATTACAAAAATGGAGTGGCAATACACAAGATTTTATTTTTACTTTAGGCTTCATGATAAAGACGGGTAGAAGCACAAGTAAGGAACAGAAATACGAGAGTTAACTGATGCAAGTGAAGGGTAACAATGGAGTTTTTTATGCTCATCTAGTGACTTGACATAAAAAGTGGTGATACAAGTAAGGCTTTTGATACAGCTTCGTCGTGAAAATTCTAATAACGGGCAAATAAGCTAGAGCATTATACTGATGCCTTTAAGAAACATATACATCTCAATACTTCATTGCGTCGAACATTTTCTTATAAAGCTAAAGGAAAATAAAAACCAAAACATTGTTGAAATTTATGAAGTACGTCTCACTGTGTTTCAGCATTGTTTGTTAATTAATAGTTTTATTGGCATTATTTTCGTGTAGCCATAATTCAGATTCATTTTACTCATCCCTATCTGCGAGCCTTATCAGTACCATTTGCAGCCATCATGAACCATTTTCTCCAGTCATTTCCTTCACTTCTAAATATCATTAATCAGCTATCATAATTCCTACTGTAATTGGCCCAATTTCTCAATTTCCTCACCATCAGTGCTCGTATTTCTCTCACTTGTACCTTCACTGTCATTATTTATACGGTCAGTTTACTCAGACTTCCACTAAGAATTAAATGCCATATTGATCCTCCTCACTTTCAAACAAGTATTCGTGCTTCGATGACAACGCTCACTGAATCAACAAAAGCTTTACATAGACATTGCTCCTTACCTGCATGAAAATGAACTCCCATTTCCTGCTGAACATCTTTTGTAATCTGGCTAGATTCTCCGCCTCGTAATCCGCCAGCTCCAACCTCGCTTTGTTTTGCATGGTTCTCTTGCACAAGTATACAGCTGCAAGAAGAAGAAGAAGAGTTTGTTTACGTTTCGGATCTTCCCCATTTGCTCGGCCGATCATTCACCTCGAGAAAAGAAAGAGTCGCGAATTCTGATTTCGTAAGGCTTGGGTCAAGTCTGTCTGTGCCTGCGTATGTGTGCGTGTGTATGTGCGTGGTTGTGTCTTTTTGTGTCAGTAACTAAGGTCCAAAGAAAAGGACTTGCTAACCATTTCAACGATACAGTCAGTAAAAGCACTGGTGACCGACCAACATTTGCTTAATATTCCCAAACAGGGAAAACGAAAAACTTTGGAAACGAGATTGTAGGACATCATGACTGAGCCTTTTCCTCCATTTCCAGATCGCCGCCGTCCTTGTCGGGAGGGACATGCAAACGGGTCATTTTGACAATGGGGCGACCTGCCACATCGTTTACTGTAGCGAACTGACTTGATGGTTATTCCCTTTGGAATATCTCAAGACAATGGACTTGTTATTCTTCAATTTATCTTTCTATCCATCCTATATTTGGGGTTCTTTCTCTCTGAATAAATGAAATTTTGTGGAATCTCTCTCTCTCTCTCTCTCTCTCTCTCTCTCTCTCTCCTCTCTCTCTCTCTCTCTTGGTATTCTCTTTCTTTCATTCCTTGCAGTTTCAATGCTCCTAAGACTGTCTCATCATTTTGAAAAAAAAAAATAACAGCAGCAACAACAACAACAATAACTACTGCAACAATATTATAATTATTTAAAATAACCTTTGATTAAATAATATTCTAGAGGTGTTTAATTAGAAAATACATCCTGGATACCTAACACCCCGAACCCATAAGGGCCCTCTTTGCTTGCCCATAAATGAGAGGGGTCCCCAAAGGTCGCCGGCCTAGGGTCTGGCACACCCTAAATCCGCCCCTGGATGATGATAACGGTGACGTTACAGCCGTTGTTAATGAGAATTGCGTGGAACTGACTTGTGACGATTTCTTGGTCTAAGATTGAGAGAATGTTCTGAAGTATTAATATATTGCTACAGAAGGCTCAAGTTGATAAGAAATGGTCTGTCATAGTGAATCATGCTGCCTTCCTGTAATTGCAATTATATCGTGCTCGCCTCAAACAAGAACATGACTTTTGTCGGATTTCCTGGAACCTCTTTTGGCAAATCAGTCCCGTGAAGCAACTGTAGTTGGTAAAATCGTAGGCAACAGAGGAATTGTGACCACCTTTTACCAATCAAAATAGTGAACATTTTCCAAAAATTCGCTTGATTTCATTCAAGGGAAACGTTTAAACCTGAAAAAGAGCAAATTCGTATCTGAGGTCCATAACCGGCCTGCTGCCCTACTCACATTGTACCAGACCAAAAGCACGTTAGTCCAAGAGCTAAGGTCTTTTGAACTAACCGAGAATGGCCAAAAGCGAAAGTGGTTGTATCTAGGGTACAAAAGTGTGCTGAATCCAAAAATGGGCGTCTTACAAGTCCCTGGTGGGACATATGCCTGTAAGACACCATTTACCATCATGACGGCCATGACAGAGTTCCGACCAAATGTGACAACTTAAGACGGAATTGTCATTGATTAATGATGCCTTTCCTATTCATTATAGTAACATTTTGTAACCTTTAAATGAATTATTAATGTTTTGAAAATGTATATATTGGATTTCTTGTTTCAATTCATTACCAAATGGGCGCAGTGCAAAAACGTTTGTGTGCATCATAATATTGTTTATCAATATCTACTCTGAAATATTCCATTTCAGAGTGATATGATGAATGCATGATGGTAGAGACGCCCAGTGAATCAATCCCAGGATCTTCCAAGCACGTGGAACGCATTTGCATACTTCATGTTACATCCGACACAAAAGACAATGATATTTTGGAATTCGATGAAAACACATGGAAGACTGCGAAAAGAGCGTCAAACGGGAGGAAAGAGAAATATAAGTACTCGAAATATGCTTCTGTCTGCGAAATTTTGCAATCTTTCTAAATCATAGTGAGAATATGGCTACCACAGGGAATGCTACAAGAGATTCACTTCAGTACCTTAGGGCCTTCCTGAAAAAGAAACATATGAAGAGAGGACAGACCATAACCGGCGGTCTTTACTGCTATCGAAAACATATACAGTATCTCCAACTACATTCAACATCGGAGTTTTCCAGCCAGTATGTATATTCTGCAACCGGTCTTGAAAAAAATGTCAAGGGAAACTTGAAGGTTTAGGGAGATGTAAAACTTCTGATGTTCAGGAGGAAATTAAATATGCTGCAACTCTGCTCAAGGATGAAGTCTTGTTATCGAAAATAGGTAATGTACATTTTATAGCAAAGGAAGTTAAATATCATCATAGCTATCGAAAAGACTATTTGAACGAAGCAGAAAGACCGGGAAAGACGCACACGGACAGTGAATATCCTCAACTTCGTGACCCCCATGAGATAGTTTTCAAAATACTATCTGAACACATATCTGCATTTATCGTCCAAAAAGGTTGTGCTGAATTACCGAGCTCTCTGAAGTCCCGTTACTTCCAGATATTGATGGACCTTGGTAAATACGATTCTTCATACACATCACAAAAATTATGTGAGAAGATATTGCCACAGTTCAGTGACAGATTAAGAACATATCGTTTGCCAAACAAAGGCACTGTGGTCTGTGCCAATCATATTGAGATGCATGATGCAATCAATGAAGCCTTTCTTGTTCTTTCTTCTACCAATGCTACTATTGTTGATGCTGCATTACAACTTCGCTCTGTCATTCAGAAGCTACAGGAAAACGCTAGACCCTTGCCTCAAGACATCACTTATGTGCTGGTGAGGCAGATACTCCTGAAGAGCTACTTCTATTCTTCCAGACACTCTACACTGGCAGCCACTCTTCTGTAATGAGTCCACGTGTTGAACGTTATGTCCAGTCATCTGCTGATGATTCAGTATTTGCAACAACCCGTGGAAGGGTAAAACCAGCAAAGCACATATCCTTAGGACTTGGTATAAAGAGCGTGACTGGAAGCAAGAAGGTCTTGGATATACTCAACCATTTTGGTCACTGTATAAGCTATAATGTAGCTGAAGCTCTGGAGACACCTATGGCAACCGCTGTGGTAAGAAGGCAAAGTGTAGCTCCAGATGGAATAGTTCAAGTGCCTGGTTTGTCCGCAGGTACAGCATGGGACAATCATGATGAAAACACTGAAATCCTATCATTTACTACCAAAATTTTTTAAAAAGGCATATCAACTACCAGTCCAGCAGGTAAAGATAATACACAAGCAGACATGCCACCAAAAACACTTAAGCGAAAAAGAAAGTTTAACTCTGACATGGTTCATCCTATTCCATTTCCAAAGAATTCCAAAGGACACCATGGTAAATCTCTGTAAAAAAGCAAAGCGTGTGGATTTTTTGTGTGACACCTATGAAAGTCCTTCAATCAAGAACATAGAACGTGGAAGGCATGGAAACCTTGGGGTAAAAACAGTCTCATTGTACAAGGCCCTTAGCACAATCGTCCAAAGGACTTTCAACAAGCATTGAGAAATAGTAACTTTAAGAAGTCATTATTGCACTCTCTGGTGAAGGAATGGGAAGATGAAAGCTATGCCTCTGTCTTGTACGGTCATGAAATATATTTTGGACTGGAGAGAGAATAAAGCCGTTAATTCATTGCTTATGGAATTATTGACCTCTAAATTAAAACGGAACGGGGACAGACACCATTATGAATTGCAGCTTGACTGATCAAAGAGGTTGATGGTCATGTAGTGTGTGAAAAAGTTGGCGATCTTGAGTGTTGCCATGAGAAGGCCGACATTCGTATTATGTTGCATCTTCAGAATATTGAAAGAACATAAAGTGGTGCCAATGTAATTGTGAGATGTAATGACACAGATATTCTTGTGACCTTGCTTTATCATGTCCATAACACAGAGCTACATATATGGATGGATGTAGGGCGGAGTAAGAATAATACTAGAAGATTTATAGATGTCACTAATCTTGCTTCAAATCTTGGAAGAAACCTGTGTATGGCTCTTCCTGGGCTGCACACATTCACAGGTTGTGATTTCACAGCATCCTTTCTGAGGAAAGGAAAGATTTAACCATATGCCATAGTTGAATCCTCCAAGGAATTCCAAGACACGTTTGGCAAACTGGGAACAGAATCACAGGACAGTGTTGGTCATCTCAAAAGAGTTGGAGAAATTGGTTTGTGTTCTCTATGGAAACCATTCAGTAGAATAAGTAGATGAAGTGGAGTACTTAATTTTCAATGATAAATACAAGCCAAAAGATGACAAACAACCACTTCAGAATATTAAAGGCTTTCATGCTGGTGGACTGCCTCCTTGCCAATCAGTACTGAAACAGAAAATTCGTCGTTCAAACTATGTTGCATTAGTATGGAAAATGCTAACCAACCCATCCTAACAATGCTTAAACGTGAAGATAGTACATACCCTTTACTTTGGTTTGAGAAAGAGCAAATGCCAAAAGACATCTGTTGTACGATTGATGATGAAAAGACGTTGGATCCAGGAAATGAAGAAAGGGAAATTAAGGAAGTTTCTTCAGGAGACTCGGAATATGACAGCGACTGAGTTATGGTCATATGGTTAACAGTATACTTATTCCATTCACATTTATAAATATTCTTTAATTTAATCAGTAGGTTATTCAACATGTTAGTTAACTTTTCTCATGTAACAGTCAAGTTCCATTAAATTATCTTTTACATCGGACGACTTTAAATGACCTCTCGAGGACATCTGGGCTTTAAGGATTAATTATGGACATAGATAATTCATTTAAAAGTCAAAAAAATGTTGTTACTATGATGACAGAATAGGAAAGGAATCACTAATCAATGACAGTTCCGTCTTAACTTGTCACATTTGGTCGGAACTCTGTCATGGCAGTAAATGGTGTCTTACAGGCATATGTCCCACCAGGGACTTGCAAGACGCCCATTTTTGGATTCAGCACACTTTTGTACCCTAGAAACAACTACTCTCGCTTTTGGCCATTCTCGGTTAGTTCAAAGGGCCTTAGCTCTTGTACTACATGCTGGCGTAAGACCCGCTCCACCTAAACAAAAACAATTTAGTGTCAACCAACGGTCGCGTTCAAAGATGACTGTATCTCAACCTGGTACCTCATTTTTGTCTCGAGAAATCATCCCGTCAGGAAGCTTATGACTAACGTGTGTTCTCTGCTGTTGGTCTGTTGATGGTGATAGTGGTGATGGTGGTGTTGATAATCAATGAAAACCTCACCTTAATTAATCTTCTGTGCAAATAATCATGGGAAATTGATTAACGGACTTCGAACCATTTCCTCTCTCTCTCTCTCTCTCTCTCTCTCTCTCTCTCTCTCTCATGTCGGGGTTCTTTCTTTCTAATGAAAGAAAACTTGCTCTTTTAGAATGAAATAAAGCACTTCTCTCTCTCTCTCTCTCTCTCTCTCTCTCTCTCTCTCTCTCTCTCTCTCTCTCTCTCTCTCTTATCTGCGTTCCTTCTTTTGGAATGAAAGAAAGTACTTCTCTCTCTCCCTCTCTCCTATGCCAGGGTTCTTTCTCTTGGAATGAAAGGAAACACCTCTCTCTCTCTCTCTCTCTCTCTCTCTCTCTCATACACACACAGACACACAAAGTATTCTCCTGTGAAAAAGACATGTAAATACATTCCCCGAATGATAATACCACAATATATTAGAGCACAAGTAGCCTACAGCCCGTTTACGTATGACAAACATTATCACACCACAACAATCTATTCTAGAGAAAACGACCCCCCCCCCAAATCCACCCTGAGGTACTAAGCACCGATCTTCGATCTTTGTAGAATAAAGCCG
>NC_087209.1:38380481-38410481 GCF_015104395.2 Macrobrachium nipponense | reverse complement strand
TACCAGAAAGAAGAGTATCCATAACAGGTATCAAAAAGACGAGTATCTATTACAAATATCAGACAGAAATGCATCCTTCACAGATATCAGAAAGAAGTGTATCTATTACAGGTATCAGAGAGAAGTGTATCCATTACAAGTATCAGAAAGAAGTGTATCCATTACAGGTATCAGAAAGAAGTGTATCCATTATAAGTATCAGAAAGAAGTGTATCCATTACAGGTATCATAAGCTGTGTATCCATTACAAGTATCAGAAAGAAGTGTATCCATTATGAGTATCAGAAAGAAGTGTACCTATTACAAGTATAAGAGAGAAGTGTATCCATTACTGGTATCAGATAGAACTTATAAATACGACAGAGAATCGTTCCAAACAAATATCAAACTGAAACATATACCATTCAGGTATAAGTTGCTCTCTCTTTCGGTCTCTCTCTCTCTCTCTCTCTCTTTTTTTTTTTATCCACGTTTTTTTTCTTTTTTGTAACTTCGAATTGTTGAAATGAATAAGGAACACTTCAACAAAGACGCAGATTTCTAATCATGACGACGAGGTTCGATATCTAATCGATATCGTCCAGCCCGTGAGAGGCAGAATGATAATTATCGATAACTTATGTAGAATCCGATTCATTTCCCGCAAAATATTGAGTCATTCTCTGTGTTCTGCCAGAGATGTCATAGATGACCGCTTCTCTATGACTTGCTACTAATGTATATTTGTTAAAGATGCGATGACTGAATTTTGAGCTTTTTTAGGGCGGATGAAATGTTATACTTGCATCTGATGATATAGAGAGTATGATCGGTGTTGGCGTCCCACAACGGTGGTCGCGAGTTCGATGCTCGGCCATTCCATTGAGGAGTGAGAGACTTGTATTTCTGGTGAAAGAAGTACAATCTCGACGTGGTTCGGAAGTCACGTAAAGCCGTTGGTCCGGTTGCTGAATAACCACTGGTTCCAAGCAACGTAAAAACACCATACAAACAAAACAAAAAAAACAAAAACAAACTAATTAAAATAAATAAATGTGCGTTGCTTTAGCATGGCAAAGTAGAGTTGCCAATTTATAGAACCGTCTGTCATACAGTATCAAGATATTTGTTGAAATGAACTGTAAAAGCAGCCAGTCAAAATGCATTTAACAATTTGGCGTTCATTAACACATCCTGATAAACCGTTGCCCCTATACCCTGCTGAGAGTAGAAAAGGCAATGGAAGCATTGAGGCTTGGAGCACAACAACTTCTAATCACGATTCGTAGGTTTCTTTTCAATATTGGTTTTAGTATATCTAAGGAAAAAAAAACTTGACGCAAAGTCCTGTTGAAATTTCAGACCACCTGAGGTTATGAAGTTATTAAAAATTTGCAAAAATAAAGATTCTTAACTGCTGGCGACCTCCAATTCACCTCGGGAAAATCAGAGAATTAATGACCCAAGCAATCACCATCTACACATTATTTGCTTCGCTGATAAAATAATGCCGGCCAAACCATTTTAGAATTTGCATATTTTCCCAAAAATAAATGACCTGGATTTATGTACATTCATTTACTGATACGACAATCACGCTGAATTTAACGCCCAGTCTTTCATAATTAATAATTAATAAAGGTTTGTAATTAAATGCCGTTATCATTAAAGCCAGTGAAGTGTTCGAGATGCAGAATCTTTGCCATTTATCCACAAAATAATCCTCAGTAAAAAGATCTCAATAGTTCTCTAGAAAATCCGTTTGATTTATGGAGTCAACTTTCATGATTCTGTATTGCATATATAAGCAGTTCAATAAAACCTTCAAAGTTAATAAGCTTTTAACAAGAAAGTATCCATAAATTGACTCTTCGGTAAATAAAAAGAAAGTTACTGAAAGCCACCAACGACAGTAAGCTTTTAAACAAAGTGCGGCCAGCTGATGGATTCTTCCAGAATTTGTAATGAATTTTTTAAAAATTTTAAAGAGAAGAATTTTCTTTAATTCACTTTAAAGGAATTGGCAAACCAATTAGCAAGATGAGGGTTAAAGAACTTGATAAAGAAATACCAAAAAAAAAAGAATTGTTATTGGAGTAGCAAAGCGTGATTATATATATATATATATATATATATATATATATATATATATATATATATCACTGTAACGCCAAGAAAGCGGCAATCAATCGATAAAATAACCTTCCCAGAGCTGGAAACGGAACCCAACAATACGAAAATCATCCAGAACATTTAGTGGCGTAGACGCACCAACCCAGCGAAGAACTATTTAAACCCCGAATGTTTAAAAGAGAGAGAAAGAGATAGACAGACAGACAGACAGAGAAGAAAAATGGGAGGGAAAAATGACGGTCAATCGATCCCATGAAATTGTTGAAGAAGTTGAATAAATTGTTTCCTGTTGTTATCGCAAGAACGGCGGCCAAAGGCGGAGGTGAAAAGAAGTCAGGCTTCTTTCGGGATTTTCCTCAGTCTGAAAAAGACGAGATTTATCGGAGAAAGTCTCTCTTCCAGATATTTCTTTTAGTAATGTTTCTCTTCCATAGACTTATTAAATGATGTTCCTCGTCAAGAAAGAATTTTTTCAAGGGAAGACGTTATTCTTCGCCCATTCTGAAAAAGGCGAGATTTCAAAGAGAGTACCTCTCTTCAAGAGATGTTTTAGTAATGTTTCTCCTCGATATGTTTTTATGAAATTATATTCCCGCCAAGAGATCCATTTTTATGAAAAGACAATAATCTTCCCCCTACTGAAAGAAGGCGATATTTAATGAAGAACATATCTTAGGGAGAGTTTCTTAAGTAATACCTCTTTTCAAGAGATTTTTAAAATATTGTTTCTCTTCTAGCATATACTTTCATTAATAACAATAATAATGATTTACGCAATAATTATAATTCGCCTGATGGTAGTTCCATAGTAGAACAGATGCCTTGAAATTGAAATAGTAATAGATTTCATAGTTGATTCAAATGTAAAATTGTGTGGGGATCTGAAAACATATCATCCCACCTATACAGTTATTTGATTTTAAAAATCTATCTTATTATTAAGCTATATATTTTTAACTAAAGAACATACAGTGTGTTTATTATTATGGAAGGTTACGATTTCCATAACAGCTTCTCGCTATAAAAATCATGGCAGGTCGGGTAATTACAAATCCTGTAAACGCATAAGAACATAAGCACAAATGATGTAACAAGGAATTTGTGACAATCCCTGAGTGTTCATTGAAAATGATAGTGAGTTACTATAAAACCTACAAAACTATTATGGTGATTGAGAGAGTGCATACCTTAATTTTTATCCCAAATGTATGATTACATAAGCAAACAGATCACTGTCTGAGGATTTTCAGAAATGCTCACGGTCGTCAAAAAGAAAATCCTAACAGAGAAAAATAAAGTTAAGTAAGGTCATAATATAGTATCTTATACTTGAATACTTGTGTAAGGTAGCCAGAGTAATGTGCGCACAGTTGAATGAGACACGCAGACTTATTTTCATACTTGAATTAAATAAATATCTCAGCATATATAAATGTGACATTGCCAAGAATGAATAAAAAAAAATAGCTAAAAGCAAGACAATTCTTTAACACTAAACTCAAAGGTAATTAGTCCAACTTTTTTTTCTTTTTACAACGATCGAAAAATCGAAACGTTTTCGTTTGTAAACTCCGACCTTTCGCGTTGCAAGAGAGAGAGAGAGAGAGAGAGAGAGAGAGAGAGAGAGAGAGAGAGAGAGAGAGAGAGAGGACGTCAGTAATTGGTGTTGTGGAGGAAAATGTTAACTGGTCGATCACCCTGAGACTCTTAAGTCAAGTTTGCTCGACGAAATCTAACTTTTCTTGCTTCTGGAGAGTCCCTCCACCGATGATTCCCCTCATCGATTGCGAGTTTCTGCAGTTTCGTCTGCATTTTAGATTCTCTCTCTCTCTCTCTCCTTCCCCCCCCCCCCCCCCCCCCCCCCCCCTTTCCCTTCTTCTCTCATCTCTCTCTCGTCTCTCCATGTATGTATGTATTTATGTATTTTTTAATATACAAATATATATATATATGATATATTTGATATAGTATATGAATATTATATGTATATCTACATATATGTGTGTGTACAAATAAAAAGGCTTTGCTCGATGATCCTACAATATAAATGCGTTTTTGATTTCTTAAAAAAGGTGTTCTTGAATAGATTTTTTTCCCTACGAATAGATAGTTAGGATGATGGTATATATATATATATATATATATATATATATATATATATATATATATATCTATATATATATATATATATATATATATATATATATATAGATATAGTATATATATATATATATATATATATATATATATATATATATATATATACAATATATATTATATATATATATATATATTCATTTATTTATAATACAATTAAACAAATAATGAAATCATTGTGGGTAGTTAGTTTTCACATATATAAAAATAGTTTTCTTTGGCTTTGAAGACCTACTGCCGGCGTATATATATATATATATATATATATATATATATATATATATATATATATATATATATATATATATATATATATAGATATATATATATATATATATATATATATATCTATATATATATATATATATATATATATATATATATATATATATATATATACAGTGGGTCTTGGTTTCATTATCTCCTGTAATTGCCAAAACCTTTTGGTCGTTCTTTAAAACCGATAATAATAGTGAAATAATTATATAACTAGTGGTGAGAATAAGCACATAACAATGTGCAAAATATAGAGATATCTGTCTCATCCAGGCTACAGAGGAGATGAAGTTATAGTACAAATACCCGGACGCATAGCGAAGGACTGTAACCGAGTACCGGAACCTTCTTTGATAAAAGTGGGACACCATAACTTGAAAACTAACCGCAGGATCGTCTTGAAAATAATCTCATTTTGTTTCCAACACCCACATTCCACCTAGAAGTCGTCTCTGAAATAACCCAACCTAACCCAACTTAACCTAGGGGCATGGCAAAAAACCGAGACTGGTGCAATAGTATAGTAGATTCACATCATCCGTGCATTTGATGTCTTGGCCAGTCCCTTACGACGCTTCTGATTGGCTGTTGATAAGCCAATGACAGGGCTGGAAACTCTCAGTCCCTCTCGAGAGTTCACATAGGCAGGATGTATGTTCCATCTCTCCCGGGGTAATACATAAGAGTTTGACGCATTTTTAAAAATTATCTGGAGAAATTTTCCATTAATAATCTGAAAATGATGTTGATCCTATTAGAATCTTTCAAGCTGTAATCATGACTTTATTCAATCGTAGTTTCTTAAAAATGACTTGTTATAACGTCATTATAAGCCTACATATAGCCATGGAGACGACCCTTCCAAATGCACAGCCTATAATAGTAGTTTGCTCTATCACTATCACTTTCTGACTACTACTACCATTGCCAATAACAATAATAACAATGGTGATTTTTGAATTTCTTATTGTTAAATTTACACCTCACATCAGGATCATACCTAAGGCATCTGTGTTTAGAGACGTCTTTCAGGAGAGGTGGAATATGCATCCTGCGTACGTGAACTCTCGAAAGAGACTGGGAGTTTCCAGCCCTGTCATTGGCTTATCAACAGCCAATCAGAAGCGTCGTAAGGGACGGGCCTAAACATCAAATTCACGGTTGATGTGGATCTACTATATGTAGTGTATACATCTCGGGAATTTGCTACCCGGACAAGCTACACAGTTCGCATAGCAGTGAAGTCTACTAATCTTCCCAAGCAACCAGTGATCAAGGGGCAGCGTTCCATTCGAATATCTATATTCCGCACTCTATGGTGAGCTCGTTTTCTGACAGGCCAGGTGACTTTTCAGGTACTCTGTCGGCAGTTAGATTCCAAGCGTTTAAATTGCGCGGTGGTTAGTCGGAAACGATCTCGTCTCTAAACACAGATGCCTTAGGTATGATCCTGATGTGAGGTGTAAATTTAACAATAAGAAATTCAAAAATCACCATTGTTATTATTGTTATTGGCAATGGTAGTAGTAGTCAGAAAGTGATAGTGATAGAGCAAACTACTATTATAGGCTGTGCATTTGGAAGGGTCGTCTCCATGGCTATATGTAGGCTTATAATGACGTTATAACAAGTCATTTTTAAGAAACTACGATTGAATAAAGTCATGATTACAGCTTGAAAGATTCTAATAGGATCAACATCATTTTCAGATTATTAATGGAAAATTTCTCCAGATAATTTTTAAAAATGCGTCAAACTCTTATGTATTACCAGACGTAAAGAAACTGAGCGCAGAGAGAGAGAGAGAGAGAGAGAGAGAGAGAGAGAGAGAGAGAGAGAGAGGGCAATATCTTGAGGTCGAAGGCAAAGTCGCACAGATTATTCCAATCGATATCTTGAGTAAACAGAATTGAGGGGTGGAAGTTTTGATCGGAATCCCGGTCAGTCACTTCGCTTCAAGCAACAGATTAATCACGCAACTTTGAATTGGCAATCAGGGCCTTGCAATTACGAAATTAAGTCATTTTTCAAGTCCAAGGTCAGAGTGAAGGCAAGGAAAGACAAGTAAAAATTGCGCCAAAGTTTTCTTCGGCGCAATCGAGTTTTCTGTACAGCGAATAACGCTGTGTGAACCATCAGCCACGGCCCATAAAGCTTTCAGCCTCCGTCCATAAAACTCTCAGCCGCAGTACGTCCCGGTGATAGTCTGTCAGACGCCAGATCATGGATAACTGTAACCTTGTATAATAAAAACTACTGATGCTAGAGGGCTGCAATTTGGTTTGTTTGATTTTTTGAGAGTGGATGATCCACACACCAATTTGCAGCCCTCTAGCCTCAGTAGTTTTTAAGATCCGAGGGCGGAGAGAAAAAAATGCGGAGGGACGGACGAGCAGCCATCTCATTAGTTTTCTTTTAGAGAAAACGAAAAACTAATGAGCAGCAGCCGAATGAATTCGCACGAAGTGCACGAAAAAGCCACCAGTCAGGTCGAGAGATCGGCGTCAGGGGCAAGAAATGAACTGACATGATTCTCTGCCTCGACAACAGCGGGACACCGAGACAAATCACGTGCACGACAGAAGGAAGTCAAAGCCGAGAGGGGGAGGAGGAGGAGGAGGAGGAAGAGGAGGAGGAGAAGGAGGAAGACAGGGCTTGCGATGACAGGTAATGATATAATCGATAAAGCAAGCCACGCATAAAGGGGATTAACTGTGCCTTTGTTCAGGCCACGCGAAAAATGCTCTTTTTAACAGCCCGCGGATACAGGAGAGCCAGCTTCGGCGATTCTGTCCTTCGAAGCTCGGCGGCGGCGGCGGCAGCGATGTCTCTGTCGAAATGTTATTCATCGACTGAATCATTTCGGGTTGACGACTCGGCTGCATTCAGGGATCCATTCATGCCGTCGGTTATGTTTCAAAGCATTTTAATTGCTTTTCGGGAAATAGCATGAATTGCTAAAAGAAATAAAAAATTAGATACAATTTACATAAATCTTGCGTTCATACACACCCATACATACATACATATGTTGCGTTCATACACACCCATACATACATAAATATATATATAATATTATATATATATATATAGTATATATATATATATAATATATATTTACTATATATATATATATATATATATATAATATGCTTGCTTGCATGTTTGATTGCTTCTCGTCTTTATCGGTACATATGTATATATATATATATATATATATATATATATATATATATATATATATATATATATATATATGTATATATATATATATATATATATATATATATATATATATATATATATATATATATATATATAATATGCTCGCTTCCATGTTTGATTGCTTCTCGTCTGTATCGGTACATATGAATATTACCTTCCAAAAATTTTTTTACTAATTATTAACAGACATGAAAACAGACATGAAAAACTCGTTACACGCCTATCTCATAACTAGGAATTGAAATGTCTTATAATGAAAGTGCAGTCTGATTAATTTTCTTCCTGCCCTTCATTCTCCCTTTCCATTCTCAAATCATTTATTCAATTCGTTAGAGAGAGAGAGAGAGAGAGAGAGAGAATGTATGCGCACACAGCGCAGTCTGAATGCATTTCTATATAAACGGTCGGAAACAAAGGCCTCAGTGTGGACCTTTCCATCGAGACAGGAAACGAAAGACCAAATACCCTAAATGGCCAGCGATCGCAGCCCCTTCATACCCCCCAACTGAACTATCCCTGAACTCTATCCCTTCTCTGCTCCCCCCCCCCTCCCCCCCAGCGCCCACCCCCGCCGACCCTTCCCAATTGCCCGTCCTCTCAATACACACACTTCCAAGAAATCAGGAAATTGAGTGTGTAAAGATGGCGGTTCCGATAAGAGATTGCGACTCATACCCGTCAATACTCGATTGCTGGAATTTGTTATGGTGTGGTGTGGGGCGGAGGGGGGGAGGGGGTGAGTAGTTGGCGGGTGAGGAGGTGACAGCATCTCTTAGCTGCAGAGCAGCACTGGGCCGTTCTTCTTTTATTGCCGTGCCATTGCCGGGCTCCAGTTGCTATCCTCTGGGCTAACAACGCATTCTCTCAGCGCGGCCAGTCAGTACCTAAGCCTCGGTTTCAATTGACGGCAACCTCACAGGTGAATTCGCGTCCCACATAAAGGTCTCTTTCATTGCCTTACCACTTCCATGCTTGTACTATAAATGCTATAAATGGGGAATAGTCTTAGTATGTCCGGTCAATAGATCCTCAGCTACTCTACGGAGCTGATCGTTTTTTACATAAAGATAGTAATTGTTTTATCAGATTATACACGGAATTGATTGTTGCTTTATGTGGCTTCTAATACGCAGGGAAGTATACTTTTTGATCCAGCCGGCCACATTGTAAATCATACTGTCATTATCTTCTTTTTCACACACCATTAACTTGTGTCATTGCATACTACCATCATTCTCTCTTTGATCATTTCAAAATAATTTGCATTACACAGAAACATTTCTATCTTCACTCGAAAAATTTCTTGACTATTTTTAATTATAAAAATGCTCTCTCTCTCTCTCTCTCTCTCTCTCTCTCTCTCTCTCTCTCTCTCATCATATTAAGCGAAAACCAGACAAGAAATAATAGATGGAAACTAGAACTGAAGATACAACACATCCCTTTCTGGAAACTTCTTCACATTCAAGATATGTGACACATGAAGTAAACTGCCACCAGAAGTTGTAAACAGCAACATTGTGGAAGAGTTCAAAAGAAAGCTAGACAAAATCATTAGAACACTGTGAATGAATTGTAAAACCTGCTCCTAGAGATAAGTGAGCACGTTATGTCTCCTCGGATGGACTAATAAGTCTTTGAGGCATCCTAATCCTCGTAACGCCTTGTAAATCTCTTTAGTTAACAAAACCGATGTAGAAAAACGATAACTTTGTTAAACCTTCAGCGCCAGCCTTCGTGTATCAATATCTGTGAGCGTGAAACAACTTTGAAACGACCTCAACTCATTCGAGTCGTATTATGGTCTTCGCCTTGACATCCTTCCGTCACTTTGTTGTCTGTCAGTCACTCTACCTTCGCCATTCAAGCTCGAGAACAAGGAATATAGTACCACATGGATGCGTATGGTACCTAATGATACGCTGCATTGATTCAGATAGATAATGAGTCACAACCGAGTAATGGAGTGATTTATACACTCCAATTTTTTATATATCAACTAATAAATATTTGTAAGTCTTTGGGCTCAGTGCTTTGACTTACCATGAATATCTTCGTCTGTCTGTCTGTTTATATACTATGTTCTTAACCAGCTTAATTTGAATTTTCCCTATTTGTATACACCTTTTCCCGTTCCACCAGCAGCATCACTGTTGATTTTTATTTTATTCTTTACCTTCCTTTATGAGGAATGAATAGGCGTTATTAAGCTTTTTGGAGACTAAAGATGTCATCGGATTATATATATATATATATATCTATATATATATATATATATATATATATATATATATATATATAGATAGATATATATACACACACATATATACCAGGTGTTTCGAAATTAGAGGGGCCCCCTCCACAGAACGCAAGGAAAGTTATGAAGTTTTCTGCTATAGCCTATCTCCAAGCACATTATCTTAAGTTTCTATTAAGCTATTTTTCCTTTTATATTTCTTGTATTTTCAGACTGAGTGACGGAGTTAGATACAGCCATGGCTAACGACTCGGAGGAAATCAGATGGATTGACCGAATCCGGGCTATAACCTTCAGAGAGGCCAATGATGCTTGCGTATCCTTCATTTCATGTTCCTGGATAGCTAAATACATTAAAAGAGATGAATCCTTTGTTAAAAGAAACTGGAACAAAAATCCATATGACTGTCATTGCGAAAAGAGTGAGAATCTTAGAAGGCCTGAAGTCCTTTCTCAGGAGTCAAAAGACATCATAGCTGAGGCAGTGGGTAGACCAAGAAAGTCTTTATGTAAATTGGCGCTTGAACTAGAAACGAAAAGGGGAAAGAAGAGAAGTTATAGTCTTTTCGTGTTATCAGCAAGCCCAACATCACTCAGCAACAGAGAGAAGACCGTGAATGGTTTTGTGGTTCATTTCTTAAAGATTGGGATGAAGCTGACCTTCTCCATGTTGCCATTTCAGATGAATTCTTCATTTACACAGTCAGGAAGCCAAATCATGAAAATGACATCATTTGGGCTGCAAAGTTGGATAATATCAGCGATGACGTGTGTTATTGCCAAGTTGTGAAATTTCCTGAATGTTTGGGAATTTTTCCGTTTCACAGCCAAACGGTTAATGTGGATCATCAAAAAAAAAGGACAGTCATGGAATGGTGAATACTTCAGAGAAACTGTGCTCACTGGTGGAGTATTTCCTTTCCTCAAAGATCCTGAAAATGTGTTATCTGTTAAAGAAGTCACATTTTTGCATGATAAGGCACCATGTTTCGAGGCTCTTCAGACACAGGAGCTGCTTCGAAACAGTGGTTTCGATTTCCTCTCATCAAGTGAATTTCCAGGTAGCTCCCCTGACCTTAATGTGTGTGAAAACATTGGTAGTATCTTAAAGGATCGTGTTGAAGCACGCACAATGAACTATGATGGTATACTAAGCCTCGACGACCTGCAAAGAGAGGTGACCGAAGTGCTCAGGGAAATGGAGTTTGACTCAGCTTTTTTTATGATTTGCTGAAATCATACCCCTCAAGAATGCAGGCTGTGGTACAGGCAGATGGAGGCCACACAAAATATCAAAAACTCAGAGAGAAACTTAAATAAATACATGCTCTGAATTAGTTTTGTTTTTGTCCATAACAATTTTAGTTTATGCCGTAGAGGGGAGGCTCTAATTTCGAAACACCCTGTGTGTATACATATATATATATATATATATATATATATATATATATATATATATATATATATATATATATATATATATATATATATATATATATATATATATATATATATATATGTGTGTGTGTGTGCGTGCGTATATATATATATATATATATATATATATATATATATATATATATATATATATATATATATACATATGTAATAAATACATTTATTCAATGTACAGGATCTGTAAATATAAACCCATGACCTGAGGTCATGGCATTAGGAGGGTCATACGTGACCAAAGCAGATCTAGATTACGCTATGCGCTGTCTGCAGTAGCCTGGTCTAGCTCAGAGCTTTGTCAACATTTTATGTTTATGATAACTTTGCACAACAACTTCCATGGGAAGCGGTTGACCTGTTAACCTACGCCGGAAACTTGTAACTTCCGAGCCGGCGGACTACGTATGTTTTTATATGAATTGCTGAGATAGCTAATGTTCCGCTATCGACGCGATGCTTTAGAATGGCAGTTCCACGCCAACCATCAAACATATCGGTCTTCCGACCGAGCTGCATCTCTAGTATGGAGTTACAGAATAAAGTTGTTATCTTTGTTCAACTTATCTGTTTGAATCATCTCCTTTAGCTAAGAAGAACCGCTCTACTAAGATATCCCAAGGAGATGGGAGGAACCAGAAATACTTACGAATGACAGTCGTAAGGAGAACACAAAAAAAGTCTATCGCCAAGCGATGAGACTTACATGTGGTGGCAGCGTATAACGAAGAATAAAATTAACAAGACCCATATCAGCCGACCGAAGGTCTACAAGAACTAACTTCCACCTTCAACATCAAACTAAACACAGAGGAAACGGGATCTTCAATCAACGCAACAGTTTATGAAGACGCAGATATGTCCTTCATCGAGAAGAATACAAGCATTAACACCGACGTTTGAGCGACTGTTGTCACTTATCTTCGAGAATCTACACCGGACGAGAGCAGCATCGAACATCAACGGAAAGAAGAAAACAAACACAGGAAACATCACCCGATCACGAGCAAGGACGCAGAGAGTACAGCTAGAGGCAGTAGTGCAAGGACGGAGGCTGTGACGTCATCAATCTTGGACTTCTCCACGCATCGTGCACCGAGAGAAGACCGTGACGTCATCACGACTTCCGACGCGAGACTTAGACAGGAACTGAGACGTCATCCCATGTCAACAATCCTTCGCAATATAATCTGGAGCTAAGTACCATTTTTATCTATTCAGGTCTTTTCCTCAGTGAAGTGTTGTTCATCAAGAGTCGATCATCCAGTATTCTGGGGGTGAGTTGTTCGCCATATTAATCTTCCTTCATTACAGAATCAATCTTCAACTACGAGTTCTCGCCCGCAGATTAATTTTTTTTCTCTTCTCGCTGTTGTTAATCGTTTCTTGCAGGAATTCTCCGTATAATATTTTATCATATTATCTGTATTTTTGTATCTTTTGGGGGATTTTCCTATTATTATAACACACTTATACAGTACATTGCATATGCGTTTACGTAGTGGTCGAGTGTACTCTTATAGATATTTTGATAGGATTGCAGGGAATAGCAGTGATAAGAAAAAAGTGAAAGTCGAAATGGCAACTACTCCGGCTGGCAACCCCAATGTGGTGACTCTCGTTAGCGCGAGGTCAGCAATTGTCCCTTTTCAAGGTCGGGTCAATGGGTTCCTGCCTCAAAATGTTGAGGCATGGATCTCATCTGTAGACGCTCATTTAAATGCAAAAAGCATCACAGACCCAGCAGTACAATTACAGGAGGCCAAGAGCTTCATAGACTTTGCAAAAGGAAACGCAAGTGCGTATCTAAGGGGGGTTTCTTTCCAAGAGGCGCTTACATGGGACGAGTTCAAAATCGGATTACGTGCCGTGTATGGGGGTGAAGAGGCTTTAGATGTAGTATTAGCATTGAGAAATATCCTTAACCAAGCCTCCATGACTCAGCTTAATGTTGTCGAGCGGGCGGCGCTAATTGCCGACCGGCTAAATGAATATCAGGATAGTTTAAGTAACTCCGGGTGGGTTGCGAGTGCCAAAATCAAAGTGAAAGATTTTATCCATTTGATCTACCTTACGTCTATCACTGCAATGTTGCCTGAAGCGTTAGTACGGTGTTTTGATAAAAAATTGCAGCCCGACAGTACGGAATTAGATGTGTATAAACAAATCAAAAAACACATGTCTAAATGTACCGACCTAGATCCTTCGCTCATTCAAGTTTTTGCAAAAAATGAGAACAAACCACAACAAGTAAATGTGGTACATAATAATAATCAAGTTGCAGGGATAGTTTGTTATAACTGTAAACGACCAGGTCACATGATTTCAGACTGTCGGATGCGTTTTTGTTCAATACACAATAGTTCAACTCATTCATATAACCGTTGCTACTCGAGGAATCAACAGCAGAATGCTACAAACACGCAACCAGTTGCCAGTGCAAATAAAAAGAAGGGTCCTCAGTACTATAAGAAGAAACAACCAAACGGAAATTCTGCACAACACAGCAGAAACAAACAAATCGTGCTTCAGGTACCTCTGTTCCTGGGCCGTCTAGCCAGAACTCGCAAGGGCAAGCGAATTTTCAAGGTGTGATAAACAAAACAAATACCACGTAGTTCACTCCAAGGGGGGAGAGGGCGATGTTGGGTCATCAATATCAACATCTTTTGTATCAAATAATCAGTTTAATCATTTATCAGATCATTGTGAGGCAATTGATTTTCCTATGAAACACACGGCCGAATCAAAAAATCTGTGCAGGTTCCGTAGATTTGCAACAAATTCATGCAATTATTAGTCAAGACGAGTTACGACCAACCTTACATGCAGTAAATTTGGACCATAAGTCATTCACTTTGTTCTTTGATTCTGGTAGTCCACGTAATATCATGGATTTAAGGACTCATCATTTACTCTTTTCAAATTTCCCTATAGAAAAGTCCGGAATAAGGCTCTCAGGCATAGGGAATAATGAATTAAATGTTGTAGGCGTAACTCATGTACAGTACAAGGTCGGTAAGCGCACGTTTGCTGATACCTTTGTCGTTGTACAAAACATTAATATGTATCCCGCAGTAATTATCGGATACCCGTCTATGGGCACTCAAAATATTATCTTAGCACCTGCAAAACACGGCGTGTATATCAAAGGGAAATTCTATAGGTCTTCTAATACCCTAAAATCAGTTTTAGATAATAAAGAGACAGACAGAATTGTCACTTACATTACAGAACCAATCACCTGTCTCATGAACCAAGAAATAATACAGGCAACCCAACAGAACTCTCGCTCACCCGTAATATCAGCTTGCACGCAAACTCTCGAGCCTAACGTAAACTTCAAACATATTAGTGCGTGTAAAGAGAACCTTTGCCAGGATCTGAAACATTAATCCTTCCGAAACTCTGAAAAACACGCGGATTATCCGTCACACAGCCATTTATACAGTCGGCTCACAACAACAATGTAACATCGAAGTCTGTAATCATTTGAATACCACTTTAGTAATCCACAAAAATCAACATATCTTGGATGCCGAAGTTTATAAACATCGCATTCTTACCGTAGCTGAGATAAATCACGCTCAATCAGTTGCGGATGAACCCCTTTTGCAATCTATAAAGAACAAAATCAATAAGGACATCAAGAAGAAGAAATTCAGCAGAAATTCTTGAATCTTTTAACTAAATATCATGATGTTTTTTCCACTACGGATGGAACCTTAGGAAAAACGGATGTCATCGAGCACCAAATAAGGCTCAAGGACAAACAGAAAGTAATCTATGTACCTTCGTACCGACTTCCTATGAAATTTCAGAATGAGATAACAGAGGAAGTAGGTAAATGCTAAAAGAAGGAGTCATTAGGAAATCAAACAGCCCTTATAATTTTCCGTTAATAGTAGTACCGAAAAAAGATCGAACTTGGCGGATATGCGTAGATTTTCGTCGTTTAAATGAAGAAACAATCCCTGACAGATTCCCAGTACCATGTACCGATGATATCCTATCTCTACTAGGTCAGAACAAATATTTCACAAGCTTAGACTTACTAAAAGGATTTCATCAGATTCCGTTGGAACAAGAGAGTATCCCATACACTGCCTTCAGCACAGCCAGGGGACATTATGAATTTTTGCGTATGCCTTTTGGTTTACGTTGTGCTCCTAAACTTTTACTCGTATGATAAACATCGTGTTTGGAGACTTGTTAGGAGATATCCTACATGCCTACATGGACGACCTAGTAATCTTTTCCAACACATTAGAAGAACATTTACGTAAAGTAGAGTTAGTGCTACAAAGACTAAGGCAGCATAATTTAAGGGTAAAGATAAGTAAGTGTGAATTTTTTAAAACAGAACTAGTCTATTTAGGTTTCACGGTTTCTAGTGAAGGTCTTAAAGTCGTACATGATAAGGTGTCGGCTATCCGTAACTTTCCGACACCTACTAACGTCAAGGGAATACAGCAATTTTTAGGCTGTAGCGGCTACTATCGCCGCTTTATACGCAACTACTCAATCATAGCCGCTCCCCTAACCGATCTTATAAAAAAGGGCGTAGATTTCGTATGGTCTGAAATGCATCAACAGGCGTTCGATAAATTGAAAGATGAACTGTGTAGTTCTCCTATCTTGAAATTTCCTGACTTCGGTAAGGAATTTTTCATAGCAACAGACGCCTCAGACCTAGGAGTAGGTGGGGTATTGCTTCAACAATATGATAAACAGTTTTTCCCTATAGCTTTTTATACACGTAAACTGAGACCTTCCGAAAGTAAATACGCAGTAATAGACAAGGAAGGGCTCGCTATTGTTAATTCACTCGTGCATTTTAAATTCATAATATACGGTTATCCCGTCAAAGTTCTCACTGATCATAAGCCCCTAACCGACTTCTTTAAAGGCTTTAGTCACAGCCCCAAGCGAACTCGGTGGCACATGATCATTCAGGACTTTGGCGCGAGGATCGGGTATTTACCTGGGAAAGCAAATATCATTGCTGACGCATTATCACGCAACCCCTCTTCATCTTGTACCGAGCCATTAGCTGAATTAATAGATATCTCAACCTCCACGCCCATTGTTAAAACTATATCTGAACAGGAAGATCTGGGCTGGAGTGCTGAACTATTACAGACGGAACAAAGAAAAGATCCGCAAATAGAAAAAATCATCATTGCGTTTTTTTAAACGGAAATCCGAAGAAAAGGAAAATACCTAAAGTATAAGCAGCAGAATTATATCATACAGGACAATATCCTGTGTAGATCCGTGACGAGGAAAACCCGCAACACACCGCAGCTGAATAACAACCAGGTGGTGGTGCCTATCTCACTCATACCCACTGTCTTAAAATGGTTGCATGAAAATCCACTGCACGGACACCCGGGTTATACCTTGATGTCACAGAAAGCCAAATCCTTATTTTATTGGCATACGATGCTTACAGATATAAAAAAGCACATAGCAAATTGTCGCACTTGTCAAGAATACAAAGGGCACACGAAGACACCTGTCAGCCTAGGGGCTTACCCCGTGCCAAATCAACCCTTTGAAAGAGTACATTTAGATTTATTAACAGGATTTTACGAGTCAGACAGAGGAAATAAGCACCTCCTAGTAATTATAGACGCTTTGACTCGATATACAGAACTTACAGCGCTTAAAACAAAACCGCGGTCGAGTGCGCTAGGAAGTTTTACGAGTGCTACATTTGTAAACATGGAATTCCACACATCATTATCTCAGACTCGGGCGGGGAGTTCAATAATCATTTCCTTAACTCCTTGTGCGAATTCCTTTGTATAAAGAAAATCAATACCATGATCTATCACCCAGAGTCTAATGGGCTAGTGGAAAGGCAATCGCTAGGTTTAAACATTTAAGGGTCACCTTAGGGGGGGGCAGACCCCAACTGGGACATTGCCATACCTGCGGTACTAAGCACACTTAATCACTCGTATCATGTGTCTATTAAAATGACACCGCACGAGGCACTGTACGGTATCCCGGCCCGAACGCCTTTCCACATCTTAAAGCCTACAACTAATTTATCAAATCCTCTAAAGGATGTTATGGATGCAAGCATAAGTCGATATATATAATTCGAAGAATCTAGAAGAAGCACAAATAATAATGAAAAAAAATCATGATAAAATAGCTAAGCCAACTAGAACATATGCCGTGGGCGATCAGGTATACATACAAGTATACGTACGTAAAGGTTTAAATTATAAACTGACACCTAAGTTTGAAGGCCCGTTTAACATTTTAGAAAATTTAACGGCCAATAGAGTTAGGGTTCAAAATGTATCCAAACCCACTGATGTGAGAATAGTCCCATTGGCACATATCAGAATCTAAGGTAGATGGAGTGAGGGAAAAAATGGTTGTATTTATGAAACTTGTATAATAATTTATATATATCTATTAATCATATTGTATGTAAACCTATTCTTTTACGCGAGTTATTACATATGTTTTACTCATTGCAGGTTTCAAAAATGAATCTGTTATTGTTAGGAGTGATATTGTGTATTCAGACATCTTTGTTGTATGGAAAGAGCGCTAGGACGAAAGAAATAGAATTTAATCATGGCTCGATTATCGAGAGAATAGATGATGTATTCATCGTGTCAAGTAATATTGTTATAGAAGTAGATATGCATACGATTTTCTTGCCTGAAGATGACGTCCTTAACTTAAAGAATGACCTGATGAGGTTTGCTATTTCGCTTAGGAAATGCACGAACGTAATTTTCATGCTAACTCAGAGATTTCGCTAGCTCAAACACTAAGCGTCGCGGAAATGTTGTCTTATGACATACAAAATAAAACCGCTGAGGCAGAAGAACTCGCTCGTGACCTGCTGATGTGGTCTGTGCGGCACAATACTCTTGAACGCCGCAACCCGCTTATTCTGGCTGGACTAAACATCTTAGGATCAGTTGCGAATCTAGGCTTAGGAATTTCAAATCGCCTTAAGATAAATAATCAAAATAAAAGAATTGAGTTCTTGCAACACAAAACCGAATTGGCTTTGTCTGAACTTCGCAGCCAGTTATCTTCAATCAATCAAATAATGAGTATCGTTAATGAACATTCAAATAATATCGATCAGGTCATGGAAGTTCAACATTTGCTGGCTACGTTAGCTTACTATAGTTCGAAAATAGATCATATCCGTGTGAAAATATCACATTTTATTGAGAAGTCAAAAGATTACGTTGAAGCGATTACGTTAGCAACAAAGGGTGTGTTATCTCCTCACCTCATGCCTATTAAAGATCTGACGTTAACTTTGGAAAACGGACGGGAGAAACTAGGTTATATTCCTTTATTAGACGCCCATAAAGTAGAGTTCTATTATAGCCTAATATCAGTCAGCGTTGAAAATTATAGAATTATGATCACAATTCCTTTTGATTCTTCCGATGCTTGGCAATCATACAAAATAGCACCGTTTCCTACTTTCATGACGAATAACTCAAATCCAGTAATATCCAATTTAACGGGGCATGTACTGATTTCTTCTGATAAGAAATCATTTACAGTCATTAAAGACTTAGAATAAACTCACTCACTGTTCAGAAGCCATGAATAATAAAATTTGTACAGCTGACTCTTTTGAATTCTATCCTATATCAACGGATTCATGTGAGTTAGGCATAGTGCTAAACGGCTCTCTCTCTCATACAAGCGAAGGTTGTCTGGGGAAACTTTATCCCTTTTACGGTAATAAATTCAATTACAGGATGAATAATGGTTCCTGGATCCGTTATGATAAAGCCGGATTCGACGTAGTGTGTCCGGACGGTACCACCGCCCATGCCCCTATCTTCGTAGCAGCCGATGGTTGTACGGGGACATACAAAACTACACACCGTCAGAGGGTCAACACGATAATACGTGAGAAGGCGTATTTTGCGAACTACACTGGGCATCCACAATCATTCCGTCACTACCTCTCCCATACAACGCGCGAGTGGCTCATCGTTGACGCAAACTGGCTGAGATGACCCACGCGTCACCGACTTATGCAGGTGGAGAAAATCTTCGCTACTACATTCTGCTAGGCCATATTGGTTATCGCCGTCAACATCTTTGCTTGGCGTAGGCTGAGGCGTAAACAGAAGGATCTCCAAGGGAACGTATTGGCCCGTCTAGATGACGTACCCGTTAAACTCAAGTCGTTTGAGTTTAGGGCCGCCTGAACCTGGCCACTTCAGTTTGTGCCTAGGGAATTGTCTGGAATTGTGTTGTGTGAAAAGCGGTCCGTATGCTGGCAAAAATGTAGGACAAGAAAGACTCACGCCTTTGCATTTGAACAGTTAACGTATCTCCCGGGCACCTAGTAAAACATTATAGCCCAATATTATACATTAATATATTCCTAAAGGTATTTTTCGGGCACCTAATAAAATATCCAGACCTATATATGCATTTCTGCAGAATTACATAGTTATACTATTATACCATTGTACAATTATTTTTATCTATTACAAAGAGTGTCAAGTACTCTTTAACAATTATCCATGATCATGCTATAATCATTCTTTAGTAACCATTATTCTTAATCAGGTTACCTGTTATCATATTAATCATGTATACATGTTAATCTTTCGATTTTTACCTTTTTATTATTTTGGGGTACCTAATCATTATTATTACCAAACATGGATCTATATTTTCCATGCATTTATCTTTGTTTATGAATATGTCAACAAGGGTATGTAACAGAACCTTTTTATGCATTTAATCACTTATTATGTTATACCTAGACGTATGTTACGAGCACGCTCCTATGAAACAATGTTTAAAGTAATTTTTTTTGTTATTCAAGGCTTGAATAGGTAGCAGTCCGAGCCTAATGTAATAAATACATTTATTCAATGTACAGGATCTGTAAATATAAACCCATGACCTGAGGTCATGGCATTAGGAGGGTCCTACGTGACCAAAGCAGATCTAGATTACGCTATGCGCTGTCTGCAGTAGCCTGGTCTAGCTCAGAGCTTTGTCAACATTTTATGTTTATGATAACTTTGCACAACAACTTCCATGGGAAGCGGTTGACCTGTTAACCTACGCCGGAAACTTGTAACTTCCGAGCCGGCGGACTACGTATGTTTTTATATGAATTGCTGAGATAGCTAATGTTCCGCTATCGACGCGATGCTTTAGAATGGCAGTTCCACGCCAACCATCAAACATATCGGTCTTCCGACCGAGCTGCATCTCCTAGTATGGAGTTACAGAATAAAGTTGTTATCTTTGTTCAACTTATCTGTTTGAATCATCTCCTTTAGCTAAGAAGAACCGCTCTACTAAGATATCCCAAGGAGATGGGAGGAACCAGAAATACTTACGAATGACAGTCGTAAGGAGAACACAAAAAAGTCTATCGCCAAGCGATGAGACTTACACATATATATAATACGGCTGGTGATAATCAGTTAAAAACACTCTCTCGTGTACGTCTTTAGATGTTCCCCGACTCTTTTTCTCATCCTCTTTGCTCCTCTCCTCTTCCCATTTCTTTGTCTACCTCTTTATTATACCTAGAAACACTCACACACATATACATATGTGTGTATGTGTGTGTGCTTGTATATATAAGTTTGCATATATAATATAAAGAGACAAACAAAGAAACAGAAAGAAGAAAGGAGCAAAAAGAGAGTGAAATGAAAGGAGAAAATCCAATGCCATCCACCAGAGAGCGTTTTTAAGCGGTGATCACCAGCCGTTAAAAAAATCCCAGCCAGGCCGTGACTCGAAAACCGGGCTTCCAGTGCCAGCATCACTTGCACCTGTGGTGAGGAGGACGGGATGATGCGTGGGACCAGGTGAGTCTGAGATCCCCTTAGAGTTGAAAGGAAGGTCGATGAGGGGAAGGACGAAGAGGGGGACCGCAAACGGGCACCGTGTCATCGAGGGGAGTTAGGGCAGGTTAGGTAGGGGAGGATAAGGAGCAGCCCTCAATTGACTGTTAGAGGTGGAATGAAGTTTAAATTTGACAGGATGCTGGCGGTGTCACTCAGGAGGGTGGAGATTGTACCTGTGGATGTCAGCCTTTGCTTTACACACACACACACACACACACAGACAGACAGACAGACAGACAGACAGTTAGAAAGACAGAGAGAGAGAAGACAGAGAGAGAGAGAGAGAGAGAGAGAGATCCATGTGTTTCTTAATAAATGGACAGCAAGTTAAGGATGAGATTTTGTAAACAATGGAATACTTTCCAAAAATTAAGCGAAATCTAATATTACTTTATATATGCACATCCACACACAACACACATTACATATATATATATATATATATATATATATATATATATATAAAATATATACTGTATATATATATATATATATATATATATAGATATATATATAAATGTGTGTGAGTGTGTGTACGTTTGTGTGCGTTTGAACGCAAGAGGGATAGGAATAAGAAACAGAAAGAGAGCCCAAGAAAGGTAAAGAGTCACACAAGAAGTCATTTTGTTATTTGTTTGCAGCATATGATCACGTACCACAAACTCACATGATCACACCCGATGACTGTGAACAAAAATCGTAACTCTCCCGATAGAGACCAAAGAGACGATTCGTGCGAAGCTGCTCAAGCGAGCTTAAGACTTCATCTCAAATCAAAAATTTTAAAGGTTTTTTTTTTTTTTTTTACTCATTGGTGACTCTGTTGATGCAATGATATTTTATTACTATATATAACGAATTGCATATTAATAGAAGGTATACCAGTGCGGTCTGGCAGCCCGAGTTCGCTCCCCACCACCGCCAGGGTGGAATCAAAGTGATTTATTTCTGGTGCTTAGTAGTTCATTTCTCGATGTAATGTTGTTCGGATCCCACAACAAGCTGTGGGTCCCGTTGCTAAATAACTAATTGGTTCCTAGCCACGTAAAAAAAATTTGATCCTTCAGGCCAGCCCTAGGAGAGCTGTTCATCAGCTCAGTGGTTTAGCTAAACTAAGATATACTTAACTTTACACCAGTGCGGTATACAATCTGCTTTGCTTGTTATTTTCTTTCCTTTCATTAAGTCATATAATTCAGCTAAATTCTCTCAATTCATATGACGTTCTTGGTGAGCTCTTTAATCCTCTAAAGATTTTCATTTCATTTTCAGAAGTACCTATTTAAGGTTTTTGTACCCTTGTTACAAGTTCCTGCTACATAATGTTTTTATTTTTTTAGAACTTACAGAGTTCTTTCACTCCTTTATCAAAAGTTCCCTCTAACGTTTTCCTTATTCTTTTATTTGGGGTCACTCTTAAAATTTAGATTTCTTTATCAGTCACTTTTCGTTAACTTTGCTGCAAACGTTTTTTTTTTATCTCACTTCTTTAATAAGCATAAGCAGAAGGTGAAGGCTAAGCTTTGCAGACTTTCTCTCTCTCTCTCTCTCTCTCTCTCTCTCTCTCTCTGTGCGCCCGCGCGCGTGTGTGTGTTCGTGTGTCTGTTTCTTACTCCCTACATCTCGCAACCGCTCGCTTCTTGGTAATCCAATACTGATAGAGATTTCTCTCTCTCTCTCTCTCTCTCTCTCTCTCTCTCTCTCTCTCTCTCTCTCTCTCTCTCTCTCTAAATCCTTATATTTATATTCTACAATTTATCCAGAGTTAATTTTTATTTATTTCCTATTCCTTCACAGTACTTTTATCAGTTATTCATTTATAATATTTTTTTCTATTCTGTGAGTGGTTGATTTCGAGCTACGGTAATGTTTCGTTTTGAGAATTAATAATAATAATAATAATAATAATAATAATAATAATAATAATAATAATAATAATAATAATAATAAAAAGTACTGCAGAAGATGGATACTGGGTACCAACTCAAGATAAGAGGCAACAGAACTGACCATCTGATGTTCATGGACGACATCAAGCTGTATGGTAAGAGCATCAAGGAAATAGATGCCCTAATCCAGACTGTAAGGATTGTATCTGGGGACATCAGGATGGAGTTTGGAACAGAAAAATGTGCCTTAGTCAACATACAAAAGGGCAAAGTTACAAGGACTGAAGGGATAAAGCTACCAGATGAGAACAACATCAAACACAGAGATGAGATCTTTGACACCGGTCGTTAACTCGTTAATGGACAAGGTGATGAAGATCTTCAACGACTCTTGTTTTTAAATTCTCCTCAGTACATGTTGTAACTAATTATTCATTTGGACTGAAGATGAGCCCAGAGAAGGGTTCGAAAGCTTTTTGTAAAATTTAATAAATTATACAAGGACTCATAACACTTTTTATTATTGTGGACCCTTTAGAACATTATATATACTCTCGCGATAGAGAGTTTTTCCCTAATAATAATAATAATAACAACATTAGCAAAAGCCTTCCACTGGAGCCTGTGCACTTAACACCGGCTACCTTGCAGTAATAAGTGGTACAAACACCAACCTGAAGGGGTGATAGAAAACAATCAAGTTAAGATGCTCTGGGACTATGGTATCAGAACAGATAGGGCGATACAGGCCAATAGACCAGACTTAACGTTCATTGACAAAATCAAGAACAAAGTATCACTAATCGATGTCGCAATACCATGGGACACCAGAGTAGTAGAGAAAGCGAGAGAAAAGATTGATAAGTATCAAGACCTGAAAATGGAAATAAGAAGGATATGGGTTATGCCAGTGGAAATTGTACCCATAATCATAGGAACACTAGGCATGATCCCACGGTCCCTGAAAACGAACCTGGAAAAAATAGAAGCCAGAGTAGCCCTAGGACCCATGAAGAAGAGTGTGCTCCTAGAAACAGCACAGTGTGAAAAGTGATGGACTCCTAAGGAGGCAGGATGCAACCCGGAACCCCACACTATAAAAACCACCCAGTCGAACAGGATGACTGAGATAAACCAAAATAATAATAATAATAATAATAATAATAATAATAATAATAATAATAATAATAATAATAATAATAACGCCTACGCCTCCTTGAGGCGTTATTCATCCTTGAGCAAATATCCTTCCTTAATACGACACAGGAACCCTTCCTGCTGCCCACCTGTGTAAGGAAGACCCAGCTCCCCCCCTCCAGACGATAACACCAGCGCCCAGGACGGGACCAATATCGAAGAGGTTGGTAGAAATACCAGGAGTTACGTCACCACGGTCGCAGCCAATGAAAACCCGGCTCCAGGTGACGCAACACACCTGAGAAGGTCAACGCGCCTCGAGAGTTTCCTACGCCTGGCCTCCAGCCAATGAAAAGTCGAGCACCCTCCGGGTCCTGCAGGAGCATCCGTGAGCGCGCCCGCACGACCATGATATATAGCGAAGGACTCACGGGCTGCTCTGTGAGCAAGAGCCTGTGCTGGCACAAGGCCAGCTTAATCTTAAACAACAAACAACCACCAAGATTTTATTACGGGCTGCTCTGTGAGCAAGAGCCCGTGCTGACAAAAGGTCAGCTTAATCAAAAACAACAAAACAACCACCAAGATTCAGTCCTCCAGCAACCATCGCTGTGACCATGCCCTGGCAGATATGGGCGAAACGTCAGAGAGAGAGAGAGAGAGAGAGAAACTTGTAGCAGTAATATATGTATATAGCAGTAATAAAGATAATTCAATATGACTACACTGGATTTGACGATCCCCTTTGGCACGTTGCTTGCCAGTTTCAGCAACATTGAGAAATCCTTAATAAGGAAAATAGAGAAGACTCTATACAAAATTAATGGAGCTGATGCAGCAATCCTTTTCAACAAGACTTGTTTAAAAGAGGGTCTACTCCCAATATATAATAATAATAATAATAATAATAATAATAATTTGGTAGAAGACCCTGTTTTAGACTAATTTCATTATAAGAAATGGCAGACTTAGGCGTATTGATTTTATATATCATTATCTCTATAGATAAAATGATACATAAAAGCAATTCACTTAATTCTGCCATTTTATCTAATAGTAATAATAATAATAATAATAATAATAACAATAATAATAATAATAATAGTAATAATAATAGTAATAATAACACGGACAATACATGAGACAGACGAAAGAACTAGCAAGCGATGACACGTGGCAATGGCTACTGAGGGGAGAGCTAAAGAAGGAAACTGAAGGAATGATAACAGCGGCAAAAGATCAGGCCCTAAGAACCAGATATGTCCAAAGAACGATAGATGGAAATAACATCTCTCCCATATGTAGGAATTGCAATACGAAAAATGAAACCATAAACCACATAGCAAGCGAATGTCCGGCACTTGCACAGAACCAGTAAAAAAAGAGGCATGATTCAGGAGAAAAAGCTCTCCACTGGAGCCTGTGTAAGAAACACCAGCTACCTTGCAGTAATAAGTGGTACGAACACCAACCTGAAAGATTGATAGAAAACGATCAGGCAAAGATCCTCTTGGGCTATGGTATCAGAAAAGATAGGGTGATACGTGTAAATAGACCAGACGTGACGTTGATTGACAAAATCAAGAAGAAAGTATCACTCATTGATGTCGCAATACCATGGAACACCAGAGTTGAAGAGAAAGAAAGGAAAAAAATGGATAAGTATCAAGACCTGAAAATAGAAATAAGGATATGGGATATGCCAGTTGAAATTGTACCCATAATCATAGGAGCACTAGGCACGATCCCAAGATCCCTGAAAAGGCATCTGGAAAAACTAGAGGCTGAAGTAGCTCCAGGACTCATGCAGAATAGTGTGATCCTAGAAACGGCACATATAGTAAGAAAAGTGATGGACTCCTAAGGAGGCAGGATGCAACCCTGAACCCCACACTATAAATACCACCCAGTCGAATTAGATGACTGTGGGGATAGGAGCAAAAAAAAAAAAAAATAATAATAATAATAATAATAATAAGTAATAATAATAATAATAATAAATAATAAAATAATAATAATAATAAAATTTGATTTGACAAAGTCAAGAAGAAATTATCACTCATTGATGTCGCAATACCATAGGGACACCAGAGTTGAGAGAAAGAAAGTGAAAAAAATGGATAAGTATCAAGATCTGAAAATAGAAATAAGAAGGATATGGGATATGCCAGTTGAAATTGTACCCATAATCATAGGAACACTAGGCACGATCCCAAGATCCCTGAAAAGGCATCTGGAAAAACTAGAAGCTGAAGTAGTTCCAGGACTCATGCAGAAGAGTGTGATCCTAGAAACGGCGCACATAGTAGGAAAAGTGAGGACTTCCTAAGGGAGGACAGGATGCAACCCCCCCCCCCCCCGTGGAACCCCACACTACAAATACCACCCAGTCGAATTGGAGGACTGTGATAGACCAAAAAAATAAAATAAAATAAAATAATAATAATAATAATACAATGTCACCGCCAATAATAACAACAACAACAACAACAACAACAACAACAATAATAATAATAATAATAATAATAATAATAATAATAATAATAATAGAATGTCACCCATCACACCACAACCTTTAACCACCATATACATAATTCACTACCTAGGTAATCACAGGTCTTATTCATGATAAGAGTAATGCAGATGATTCATATTATTTTA
Organism: Macrobrachium nipponense; assembly: GCF_015104395.2. Taxonomy (NCBI): domain Eukaryota; kingdom Metazoa; phylum Arthropoda; class Malacostraca; order Decapoda; family Palaemonidae; genus Macrobrachium; species Macrobrachium nipponense. Next base: position 38,383,422 of record NC_087209.1, on the reverse strand, counting down.
TTCTAGCAAACCACATTGCTACATTGCTAAAATTGGAGACATGCGTGTAACAATTGCAAAGTTTATATTACCCTTGTAACCCATTAATACCTACCCTACCTTGATTTTACGAATAATCAATCATTAGTAACTCCAGATACCATAACAATTAATTAATGACAAGAAATGCAGACCACCTGATTTTGAATGCAGAGTGGAGCTCCTTTGAAACACATCATGCCTCATGTGACCTGTGACGATCTAGGCTGTGAATTATGTATGTGGTGGTTAAAGGTTGTGGTGTGGTGGGTGACAATCTATTATTATTATTATTATCATTATTATTATTGGTAGTGACATTGTATTATTATTATTATTGTTGTTGTTGGTGGGCGACATTGTGTATCATTTATTTTGGTGGGGTGACATTCTATTATATTATTATTATTATTATTATTATTATTATTATTATTAATATATTGTTTATTATTTATTATTATTATTATTATTATTATTATTTTTATTTTTATCATTAATGTTTTTATTTTTATTGTTGGGTGACATTCTATTTTTTATTATTATCATTATTGGTGGGTGACATTCTATTATTATTATTATTATTATTATTATTATTATTATTATTATTATTATTATTATTATATGGAGAAAATGAAGCGTATTCTTATGGGACAAACCCGAAGGCGCCATAGACTTGAAATTGACGCTTCCAAAGAATATGGTGTTCATGAGAAAGAAGTTTCAGAAGGAAATTAAAAATATATAAAGAAACGAACGCATTTCTGGAGCCATCTCCTCACGATAATTATAATAGCCTGGATAATTAACGAGGTTTAAACGATTAAAACGAAAAATAACGATTGACAATGGAATTTTACGCTTCAATCCAAGGTTAGCCTGAAAAGCGCGTCTTTAGTGAAATGTGGTGGGAGAAACCCGTAGATTAAACTGGCCAGGTCGAACTAACATGGTATTGTTTCAGATTGACTTCCTGTCACTTTCGAATAAATTGTTCCAAAAGAGTAAGAAAATATTCGTTTTAGACTTTCAGTTGATAAATACTTTCATAAATGTACTTAAATTGACACCGAACAAGCCCTAATGACTTATTGCTTACTTAGCAGGCTTTGTCAGTACATAATGAAAAAGTTTGAGATAGTAAGGAATAGCCAAATCTCTAAAGAAATTATGCAAAATAGATAAAAGTGTAATGGTTTTGGTACAACGTCTTAAATGTTGGGATCTCATTCTTGTGGCTCAGACCTGAACCGATCTCTCGATCTCAGAAGTTTCGTCATGTGGTTTAGTTTTCAACATACATATATACGTACATACATATAAAGATACATACATTTAAGTATATGTGCATAACTGAATCACGAAAATATGAAACTTGATGAATATGTTCAAGTAAAGGACAAGGAGTCGAAAGGCCTTGCAGAACGCCATAGTTTATCTTTCCTTCGTGGATTTTGTCTTTATTTACATACTCATCGCATTCCATAGTTTCGTGATTCAGTTATACAAATATACTTAGATGCATATATCTATATGTGTATATGCATGTGTGTATGTTGGAAACCTGGTATCCTTCACTGAAACACGAGAGGAAACATCTGAGATGGAGAGCGCGTTCGAGATCTGAGCTACAAAAGTCATTGACTTTTAGACTTGCCGTTTCATTAATTTACGCAAACTTGCATGTTGTACGTCTAATACTATGGAATTCATAAGGATTAATGATATAGTGGTGAAACTCGGATGAAAATTGCAAGCCATAATGACACCTGAATGACAAGAGATGATGATACAGAAGTTGTTTTTATTATTGCTTACTGATACCAAAGAAGGAAAAGGTCAAGTTAAAAACATAAAAAGGCCAGCTATGTTTTAGCAAATAAAGCTGAACGTATAAACCACGGAAATAAAAAATCATAAAACTGAATGTCCTTTGTCAATTAATTAATAAATGAGTGCGCGTTTGAGTTAACCTTCGAGTAAGAACACTCAAACCAAAAACTATAGAAGACAGAGAACACAGATAGATCATAACAAAAGTCTGAGAAACTCGTTTAAGAGCGGTGTCCTCACTGGTTAATAGCCAACATTAGACTACGAACTCCGTTTGACACACCCAGAGCAGAGCTGCCGAGCTGTTGCATCTGAGCTAACCTAGCGGTCACGAATAACGGGGGAGGGAATGAAAAGAATTCGGCTAAACAGCTCTGACTTATCTTTAATGACCTCCATGCGATAGAATGGGGACGACTTTCGTCTACTCCTTATCATTTGACAAGTTGATCTTAGTGTCGGGATGATATGTTTTTGCAAGCTTCCAACAAATAAAAAATAAAGTAATAAGGATATGAAATTGTGAGAAATGAAACAAAGCAATTTTATGCAGAATGGAGAGATCTCTAATCTAATCTTTTCAATAACTTGTTGGTAGATATGAAAGATTTCTCCTCTAACCTCTAGTTTTTTTTTATCGGCTACTTGACGCTTTTAAAAACTTTCAACTCTTTGTCACACTGAAGCCTTCGTGTGCACAAAGAAGTAAAAAATATAGAATATTAGATATGAAAAACAGGTAACCAATATCCAAATGGATAGCTAGGCCAGCAGACAAACAAAATAAGATTTACTTTATGACTTGAGCTTTCAAATTTACCTAGATTTACCGGAACATTGTTGTCTATGAATTTATAACGATATATCCTACAAAGAAATACATTTCCTTATACTTGTAGGTCCATCCTCCATACATTTCTAATTTGCTTTCACTGACTTATAGATTATACAGACATCTACAGAATATAATCTTTTGTATCCAGTGAATTTCCCTTGTAAGCAGTTTCCCCCCGATGACGTCCATTCATCATTTTTGATGCTTCTCTCAATTATACAGTAGTCTCATCAGCACTAGTGTAGTGGGACCTTTGGC
>NC_087209.1:38332981-38372981 GCF_015104395.2 Macrobrachium nipponense | reverse complement strand
AAAACCATTACGTCATAATTAAATCCAAAGGCACATAACCCTGTCATAGAAAAATAGCATGTCATATCAAAACATCATGTCATATCAAAACACCATGTCATATCAAAACAGAACGTCGTATCAAAATATGATTGTTTCCCCAGATCAGCAGGTCATGATTATGTCAAGTCGAGTCACCATGTCATCCAGAATGAGTGCCACATCAAAGACTGCCATGGACACACGTCATGTTAAAATTCTGCCATCTGAGAGCATGTCTTATAAAACCAAGATATCTTACCTGAAATCTGTAGAAAGTCGAGTCATTTTTGACGGTGAGGACATGGTCGTCGATGGGGAAGAAGTAGCCATGAGCAGCCATGAGGTGGGCGAGATGCAACGCCTCATCTGTAAACACATCAATCAGTCAAGTTGTGTTCGCTCCTTATTAACGACATGAGGTCCACTTCTAAATACTATCTTACTTTCTCTGTTTTCAAGTTATGCCTTTGTTGGTAAGCTTATATATATATATAGTATATATATATATATATATATATATATATATATATATATATGATATATATTAATTATAATATATATATATGTACATATGTATATATAAATATACATATATATCATATATATATATATATATATATATATATATATATATATATATATATATATGTACTATCTGACCAACCCGGTGCTTCCCGGGTAATCTCTGAATGGCAACCGACAAATGCTCTCTCTCTCTCTCTCTCTCTCCCATTCCTGTTAAGATAGCTGCTACAGTTACATTGCTCAGCGTTTTTTACATTTTACATTTCACCACTTCTCATCCCCCATTCCTATCAGAAATGAACTTGGACTTGAAGGGCATCAAAAGTGTCTCTGTTCAACCCAGCGACCTCAAAAACTATGGATTAAACTCTAATATCTGTGGTTTTTGGTTATTTTTAAATGTCACTATCTACCCAATCCTTCACACGCCCCCCTTCCTATCAGTTCTGAACTTTGACTTACAGGGCATTGAGAGTGTCACTATTCATTTCATTGTCCTCAAAAACTATGGATTAGACACTAATATCTATGTTTTTTGGTTATTTTTGCATGTCACTACCTTCCCACCCCTTTTCACACCCCCTCCCCCGCCCTTCCTATTGAGGTTGAATTTGAACTTAAAGGGCTACGGGAGTGTTCATTATTCATCTTAGCAACCTCAAAAACTATGGATTAGACACTCATATCTGTCTTTTTCAGTTATTTTTACTAATCAACCCCCTCCCACCTCTTATCAACCCCCTTCCTATCAGGGCTGAATGTGGACTTAAAGAGCATAGTGTATATATTGCTATTCTTCTCAGCGACGTCGAAAACTTTGGTTTAGACACTATTCTATTTGGTAATTTTTACACATCACCCCCTGCCCATATCCCCCTTACCCAACCAATGGTCCGATTTTAATTCTGTTAAGCACCATCACTTTTCCCAGTGTGACATTGACTTATATGTAAAATCTCATCAGAATCGGTTGAGAAATGTGGATTTGTATAACGTTCATACAAACAAATAAACTCAATAACAAACAAAGAGTCGTTTGCTCATTTATGTGTATATATGTGTGAGTGTTGTAACCAGAAGCACATATAGGGAAGAAGGAAAAAGATATAGTCTCCATATATTCTAGCAATATTTCCGTCTTCTGGAAGATTGTGAATCTACGGACGAAATGTGTACCAATTTATTTCATGCTCCATTAGCTTTATTAGTATTAGTATTATTATTATTGAGAAAGTCAATAAGGCGATTAACTTGGCAAAGGTAACACAAAGATTTAGTAGTTCTAGTTACAAATTTAATTGCGTGATACTAGCATTCATAATTCAGTCTGGAAAAACTTGTGATACCATCGCAATTTCGAGGATTTGAGTTCAATGCAAAATCAGTTTTAGGATCATCTCATCGCGCCTTTGTATTGTGTATAATACCAATCTATTGCAAATATTTCTTGAAAAAAATAAAATTGTTGTCGTCAAATAGACTATGTTTAGGACAAGTATTTTTAGAAAGGAGGAAGGCAGGGCAATTATTTGTCCCTTTATATTTTTACTTATAATTGTATTTGTTAAACTGAAGTTACTTTGTCACTCAGTTGCTTATGAATTGCTGTCGAGTCCTCGAATTTCTGGCCTCATTATAAGCATGCTCTTGCTCACAGCCTATTTCACCATTTATCTAGATATCCTTTGACTCTCTTGTTATTTAGATCATCTTTGACCCTCTTATTATTTATCTTATTATTAGATAATAGTTAACCCTCTGGTTATTTACATAACCTTTGCTCTCATGTTATTTAGATCATCTTTGGCTCTCATATTATTTAGATAGTCTTTGATTCCCTTGTTAGATTCAGATAGCCTTTGCTCTTATGTAATTTAGATACTCTTTGCTCTCATGATATTCAGATATTATTTGAATCTCTTGTTATTTAGATAATCTTTGACTGGTTGTTTAGATAATCTTCGAGTCTTGTTAATCAAATAATCTTTGAATCTCTTGCTATTTAGATATTGTTTGACTCTATTTGTTTAGATAAACTTTGCTCTCACGTTATCTAGGTAATCTTTGGCTCTCTTGTTACTTAGATCATCTTTGGCCCTCTTGTTTTATTCAGCTAACCTTTGTTCTCATGTCATTTAGATTATCTTTGGCTCTCTTGATATTTGGATAATATTTAGTCTCAAGTTATATAGATAATGTGTGACTTTCTTGTCACATTGACTCCCTTGTTACTTAGATAATATATTATTTTCTTGTTAATTATATAATATTTGGTTTGATGTTATTCAGAATATCTTTGACTGTCTAATTATTTAGGTAACCTTTGACTGTCTTGTTATATAGATAATCTTTGACTGTCTTGTTATTTAGATCAACTTTGACTGTCTTGTTATTGAGATAACTTTGCCCTCATTTATTTAGATAATCTTTGGCTCGCTTGTTAGTAAGATAATCTTTGGCTCAATTGTTAAATTCCGATAACCTTTACTCTCATGTCATCTAGATAGTCTTTGGCTCTTGTTATCTAGGTAACCATTGTTCTCATGTTATTTAGATCTTTTTCTCTCTTGCTATTTAGGTAATCTTTGCTCTCATGTTATTTAGATAATCTTTGACTCTCATGTTATATAGATAATCTTTGGTTCCCTTGTTATTCATATAATCTTTGACTGTTTAATTTTTTAGATAATCTTTGACTGTCTCTTTATTTAGATAAGCTTTAACTCCTATGTTATTAGATTAATTTTTGCTTTCATATTATTTAGATAATCTCTGGTTCTTATCTTATTTATACAATCTTTGGCTCTCTTGTTATCTACATACTCTTTGACTTTCATCTTAATTAGATCATCTTTGACCATCTTCTTATTTATAATCTTTGGATCTCATACTAGATAGATCTTCTTTGTCTGTCTTATTATTTAGATGATCTCGGTCTCTCTTGTCATTTAGATAATCTTTGATCTCATATTATTTAGATAATATTTGGTTCTTATCTTATCTAGATAATCTTTGGCGCTTTTGTTATTTAGATAATCTTTGACTCTCAAATTATCTAGATAAACTTTGTGAGTCTTCTTATTTAGATCATCTTTAACTATCTTATTATTTAGATAATCTTTGACCTTTGTTTATTTAGATAATCTTTACTCATGTTAGATTATCTTTGCTCACATTGTAGATAATCTTTGACTCGCTTGTTATTTAGATAACCTTGTCTCTCATGCTATTTAGATAATATTTGACTTTTATGTTGTTATTTGGATAATCTTTGCTCTCATATTATTTAGATAATCTGTGGTTCGCATCTTATTTAGATCATCTTTGGCTCTCATATTAGTTAGATCATCTTTGACTGTCTTGTTATTTAGATAATCTTTTCTCTCGTGCTATTTAGATGATATTGGACTCTTATGTTATTTAGATAATCTATGACATTCTTGTGACTTAGATAATCATTGCTTTCATGTTATTTAAATAATCTTTGACTCTTCTTATATAGATTATCTTTGACTAATGTTATTTAGATAATCTTTGACTCTCTTGTTATTTAGATAATCTTTGTCTTGCTTGTTATCTAGACAATCTTGTTATTTAGATAATCTTTGTCTTGCTTGTTATCTAGACAAGATTATCTAAATGTTATTTAGATAATCTTGGTCGCTCTTATTTTTTAGATAATCTTTGCTCTAATGCTGTTTAGATAATCTTTTACTCTCTTGTCATTTAGATAATCTTTGACTGTCTTGTTATCTTGAAAATTTCTAACTCTCTTATTACTTAGCCTAGTCTTTAACTGTGTTGTTATAAAGATTATCTTTGCTCTCATGTTTAGATAATCTTTGGCTCTCTCGTTATGAACATAACATTTGCTCTCATGCTATTTAGATATTTGAGTCTCATATTATTTGGATACTTTCAATCTCCTGTTATTTAGATAATCTTTGACTGTCTTGTTATCGCATAACCTTTGACTCTCCCAGTGTATTTAGACAATCCTTTCTATATAATTTTACCTAGGTAAAACTTCAATTTTCTCTATTTATCCAGAAAATCTTTAACTCTTTCCATCAATGCAGATAATCTTTGTGTCTGTCCAATTACTCAGGTCAACCTTGACTCTCCTGAACTTTTCTGCCTATGGGCATTTAAGAGCTTTCATTGCCAGTATTAATATTGCATGAGCAAATTTTTCTAGTGATGTAATACATATCTTAAAAGCTAGGTCACGTTGATTGGTAACCTAATGCCCTTTCCTTGCTATGACCCCGAAGGAAGCATGAAAGTGGAAAAGGAAGAGAAAGAAGTAGTGATTATGCAAGAAGGCAGCGTTTTACTTTTCTGCATCTTAAAGGAATAAAGGTCACAGGGATCAAGAGAAGCGGAAGTAAGAGGAGAATTCCAAAGCTTGAGGATAGAAGCAATGAAAAAGTCACCGAAGTGTGTCATCGGGAGGATTACCAATTCCCAGGGTAAACGTGGGAAGAGGTGGCTTAACATGGGCGAATACTCAAAGAAATTCAAGGAGCTATTAGTTAGTGATCTTTGTCATTCTAGGGTTTCAGATTCTCAGGTGTTTCTATACTTCCTCCACTCGCAGACTGACTTGAAGCTTATTTGTCTGTTGAATCTGTCGGTTGTGCTTTTAGTAACTTGTTCATTGTCTTGTTTTTATTGATGTCTCAGGGAGATTGTTATCCATAATTATCCTTTTAGTTTATTTCCCCAAAATTTTTTAAGACTTTCAGCTTCAGGTAAATTCATCCAAAGTTTGGCTTCTCTTATTTCTTATTATTTTTCAGTATTATGTAAACGTATACAAGCACAAAGATGCCTTTGGGTATGCCTGAAGGATTTAAGTTAAAAGCCGTAATTCACAGATTAGTAATCTTTGCATTTATATCGAGCACTATTGAAATAATATCACATTTTAAGTATTTTTTATGAAGTATTTTGAATATTTATTGTGGTTTAAGTCTATAGTTCAATCGCCGCTTTAAGAAATTCTAATCCTGATATCATAACTCCTCATGATGTCATTTTAAACTGAGAAATGGTGGTGGAAGACATCATTTTGCTAATAGTAAGTAAGACGAGTCAGTCACATGTTTATCTTCTTCCATTCTTCAGAGAAACTGGGATCTGTTGTCAGAGGAATTCTTTTCGCAGCAGATTCCCCCTTCGTGTAAATCCACTGCCGAATGGGACTATATTATCCCAGGCTTGAATTGAATCAAAAGCTCACCTCCTACCAGAAATAGTGTTACAAATGTTAATTGTTTTATATTTTGAGAATTATTTATTTGTTTATTCTATGACTACTCAGAGCTTTCGAATTTACTATAAAAGCTTCCTGTTAACCTGTGGTGTTTTCAAGATAGATACTGTTTTATTCAACACTAAGGTATTGCTATAACCAAAAGACCAGCTAAGACTTATCCAAGGTCCTTCCTTAATCCCAGGGTAAGACATTTGGCTCTCAGCTTACAATACTCCTTCCTCTTCCTCTTTGCCTCGAAACTGTGAAGCATTTGCTGTCAGCTGCCGCAGAATCGTGTGTTCGTCCTCAATCTGAGGCATCAAGAGATAAATCCACCAACATCAGTCACTTTTTTTTTTCAGACCTTCAGTGTACCTTCCATCAATCAACCAATCAAACCAAGGCAGCCGTCAGCTTTAAAGTTCCCCTTGACATAAGAATAAAGTTGTCAATAAAAGTTGAACAGAAAGCGCGAGCAGAGGGTTGTAAAGGGAGAGAAAGAAGTCAAACTATTATTTCTGCCAAGAATAGAAGGTACGTTGTAATTATTACTAAGCTTTTGTATGATATCGGGTCATAGAGACTGAAAAATGGTGTTAAACAAGCGATCATTTCTTACTGTTTTACCAAGCCATTGCGAAATTCAGTTCTTGAGCAAGAGTTTACCGATAAGAACTTATTGAATATCGGCTCTCGTGCATGAAATTGGTTGCTCACATTTTCTAACAAATTTATTCCACACGAAAACTTACTCTGATCTTCCACGTCGAGGTTCCTCATCATCCAACTGACCAGTTCCCCTCCAGTGAAGACTGAAGGAATTTTTGTCATGAAGCTCTTGACAGTTTTCACCGGAACCCCCGTCTCTTCCGCTTGCATCTGCTCCACGATCTTCTCCATCTGGAAGAAGAAGAAGAAGAAGAGGAGGAGAGTGGAAGAAGGACGACGGAGTGAGTTGACTTCCTGATCATGCGGCAGCTTCCAAGTCAAGAGATCTCACTGGTGATGAGTGATCATCGATCAAGTAAAAAACAATAAATCAAATACACAAACATTTGTTACGTATTTTTCATCTACGATCATTCCATACAAATAAAGTGTCCAGTATGAAAAGTTAGTATAATTTTTGTTACATTCATAATTTTTTTAAGGTAATGTAAATGATCTTATCTCTATTTTAAGGTTGAGTAGTCTAGTCCCAATAATCCACTTAAACATATAAACCAATGGAAGAATGCTATCACTATATTATAATTAATTTCTTTGCTTTCCTTTTGAGCGAATATTCTACACACATGCGACATTTTATTCTTCCATTGTGGGTTTACAGACATGACATTTTACTCGAAAAGCTTTGGGAATTGTCTCAGTTTATTTGCTTTTTCTAGTAAAATTTTTCGTTGGCATCGTGCAGGCTGCAACCGCTCTATGTACGTATACTATATATATATATATATATATATATATATATATATATATATATATATATAGATATATATATATATATATATATATTTATTTATATATATACATAAATTATATATATATATAGTATATATATATATATATATATATATACTATATATATATATATACATGTGTGTATGTGTGTAAATATATATATATATATATATATATATATATATATATATATATTATATATATATCTATATATCTATTATATATATATATATATACCATAATATATATACTATATATATATCTATATATATATATATTATATATACTTTATCTATTTCTATATATATCTCTATATATATCTATCTATTATAAATATATATATATATATGTATATATATATGTATATCTATATATATATATTTATATATATATATATATATATATATATCTATATATATAGACATATATATTATATACTATATATATATATCTACATATATATATATACATAGATATATATATATATATATATATATATATATATATATATATATATGAAATTAGTTGCAGCTGACATATTTTCTAGTTTGATATAGCAGAAATTTCCTGAATCATGCTGTTGACTTGAAAAATGTACTATCTCTATAAACATACAAATACAGACACAAATACTATATTATATATATATATAATTATTATATATACTATATATATATATATATATATATATATATATATATTTATTTTATATATATATATATATATATATATATATATATATAATATTTTTATATATATATTGTGTATGTATGTTTGTATGTAACAAAAGTTAACAAAAATATAATTCTATAGAAACTTCGGTTTTATCAAACTAGCAAATAAAGTTAGCTATCTTTGAAATAGTCCTGGTAAAGATCAATATTTAATTAGGGATCCAAATCCATTATTAGTAATTAGCAGAACCTTAGCAACCATGACATGCAGGCATTGCATAAACTCTGAATTTGTTCTTCGATAACTTTCCGACCAAGCGAAAAGGACCGAAAAAACCATCAGGAAAACACAATTCGAAAATCATGGCCGTTATTCAGAAAGATACGCGAAATAAGAATGCGATTCTTTTAAAATTCAAAGGTAATGAAAAAGGTATCGGATAGATGTTTTCTGTCTAGAAGATGCGAATGATAGTAGTGAAAAAAATGAGATAATGAGGAAAATAAGAATAAGACTTGTGGGTGACCATGAAAGACAGCCGAGTAAGAAGAGATTCCTCGCCTTCGCAGACAATGTTTACGACTCCGTGACTCATCTGACAACAACTTGAAAACAAATAGTCGTCTGTCTGCGCCATAGATATCACAAAATAAATATAAACATGTCAGCGCCACCAGGCCGTCGGACATGTTTTTCACGGGCTGCATCTGACCTTTAGACTTTTCGACAGTTAATTGATGTTTACGGATTTTGGACACACAAAGAGATGTGTAGAAATGACCAAATAACATTTACTAATAAACAAAAGAAAAAATAACATTTCAAAAAAGATCGGACGCGAACCTCCGACTGACGACGCTCAATCGGACCCTCTCATTACTGGGGTCACCCAAAGGACATCGTATTTATTATCAAGCAGCGTTAACTGGATGAGAGAGATTCAGTTGGTCTTATGCCAGCACATGCCCTTCGTTAAAGGCAGCCTGTGAGTATGGTAGAACGTTAAAGGGACTCAGAGGACTAATGTGGACCCATGGAATCGGCCTGCCATCCGCAATAGACTGATTTCAATGTGGTGGAAAAATTCTAGCACGAATTGTGGAATAGTAAGTTGGACAGCCTCAAGGAGACAGTGCAAAGAACATTTAATATGCCTACAGTAGGCCTAGCCAAGAAAACACTATGCAGACTGTATTCCCCAACTGGGGGGATTCTTTGCTTCTGCTCAACAGTTCTGCCATGTGTCTGCATGACTTCAAAACATGACGGCGACTTAGTTTTACTTCACGTATGGATGGCTATTCATAGAACGGGAAACGAAACCGTTATGATTTGATACGAATATTAAAAAGCCGAGATTGCCTTCCAACAAGAACTTCACTACGGGGTCCAAAAGTTAAGTATATCTTAGTTTAACCAGACCACTGAGCTGGATAACAGCTCTCCTAGGGCTGGCCCGAAGGAGTAGATATTTATACGTGGCTGGGAACCAATTGGTTACCTAGCAACGGGACTCACGGCTTTGTGTGGAATCCGAACCACATAATATCACGTACGCAGAGCAGGGAATCGAACTCGGGACTACCGAATCGGTGAGCACGTAAACCACTCGTCCAACGAGGAACTACAGACTCAGTGCCCTACGAAGCTCCCAGAATCATTTCCTCTTGAGAGAGCAACATTTGTCATGCACTACAAGATAGTGGGTACTTCCAGCTCTGTCATTTATAATCCTTTGTTGCTTATTTATCGTACTTTATTCTAATTCTGCCCTTCGGTTTGCCTGCCAACTCTATCCAAGCAATAACGAGGCGACCTCCTCGTCCATTGCGTTTGTTTGCTTGTTTGTCGTTCCATCTGTTCCGCAACTTTATTCATTTTTATCTGGTTTGCCTTTTCATATTTCCAATATATCCTGTTCATTACTGTGATCAAAGATTTTTGTCCAAACATGAACTTGGTTAAAAGAATAAGGACAAAAAAGGACGAAGGAGAAGGAGGGGAAGGGGAGGAAAAATGGGAGGGAAAACGAAGGAAACTTAAGGAAAAAGAGAAAGTGGAGACGCCAAGAAAGAGACGAACTTGAGAAGGTGAGAAGGACGCCAGAGAATTAATAAAGAGAACCGAAGAAGGAAAAATGAGGCAGAAGGAATAGGAAACAACTTGGCGTAAATAAATAAGAGAAAGGGAAGGAAAAGGAGAATAGTAAAGGAGAAACAGAAGACACGACGGTGTGAAAGAAAAAGTAGATTGAATGGAAGGAAAGAAGAGAGAGGAAAATAAGTAAAAGAGGCGATTGTCTGAATAAAAGTGAGTAAAGAATTAAAATGAAACAAAGAAAAGAATGAAAACAGCAGGCTAAGTTGTCAAATAAAAGGAAAGAGAAGCCATAAAAGAGAGAGAAAGGGGGAAATGAAAGAGAAGGAATGAGGTTAATGTATTAAAGAAAAAAAAAGCAGAAAAGAGGGGAAAAATAAAGGAGAGGGAAAAGCGAAAGAGGAGGATGGAGAGAGAGAGAGAGAGAGAGAGAGAGAGAGAGAGAAAGCTCTTGGTCCTATCAGGATGGTGGGTATCGTTCCAAAAACTTAGGCGAACCTTATCATTCGTCCCTTTAAGGGAAAGTTTTGCTTTCCCTCCCCCGCTGCCCAATTCCCCCCACCCCCCCCCCACTGCTTTCACGGAGTTTCATCTTCCAAACTTTCACCGGTCGACGATAATAAAAGGAACTGAGTCTCGTTCGGAAAATCCTGTTTCCTTCGCTCTGTCTGAATGATATGTCAGTTTTCCCCTCTCCATATCTTTTCTTCCGCTTCTTCTTCTTCTTCTTTTTTCGCAGATTAGGCCTTTCGTGGAACTCTTATTTTCGTGAATTTTTCTTGTCCTTTTTCCACTTTTTTTATTCGTGTCTCTATGTTTCCGTGATTCGGTTTCCTATGCGTTGAGTGATATGGCCTTCTTTTTTTTTTTTTTTTTTTTTTGTGGGGGGGTGGACAGATTCACTCGTTTCGTATCACTCTGTTTTGGTGAACTTTACCAGTCCCTACTTTTTTATGCTTTAAATCAGTTTCAAAGGATTTCATAGATATATATATAATATATATATATAATATAATATAGTATATATATATATATTATCTATCTATTTAGACACGGATTACCGTATCAGTCTTGCTGTTAGAAATTTTGGAAGTCCTAATTTTATAACTTTTAATATTTATAAACGTCGACTCGACTTTGCTATAAATATAACATGATTGATTTTTAGTCTAAATTTACATTGTTCATTGTTTAGTTTCCCCTTTGCTTTAATTGACATGTCTTTTTTTCGGTGACTCTTCCAACTGTCAGGTTTTTCCCAATCAATCAGATATCCTGTATAGCTAAAGGCATAAGGTTGGCCAATTCCTTCGGCCTGCAACTAAAAGTCAGATCGATATTCCCATCAACGCATTTATTCTGAGAAAATCAAATTCTATTTCCTTATATTTGGCTACCTAGGTGACTCGCCTTATGGCTTTACTACTCCTTTATAAGGCACATCATTCCAGACCAACATTTACTATGCATTGTCTGAACAAAATCCCGTGACCAGGTATTTATTCATTTAAATATAAATACTATCCTGTAGGAGATCTGGGTGGGTGCAACAAAAGACGAGAAGAAATTTTGCAACATTATATTTAAGAGTAGGATTCGATTTAGTCTTTAAAGAAAAAAACAAAGATACAGCGAGAGAGAGAGAGAGAGAGAGAGAGAGAGAGAGAGAGAGAGAGAGAGAGAGAGAGTGGGGGAGGGAGGGGGAGATAGAACTAAATAAATAGACGAATTGAAATTTATATATATATATATATATATATATATATACATATGCTATATTATATATTTACATATGTATATACGTATGTACTTGTGTATGCGTGTGTGTTTGTGAGATAGGAAAAGCTTAGAGAGAGAGAGAGAGAGAGAGAGAGAGAGAGAGAGAGAGAGAGAGAGAGAGAGAGAGAACTAAAGAATAAACAGACGAACTGACATTTATAAATTTATTTATTCATACATGTTTTATATATATATATATATATATATATATATATATATATATATATATATATATATATATATGAATGTGTGTGATAGGGGAGCGCTTAGAAAGAGAGAGAGAGAGAGAGAGAAGGGACCTCCTAAGAACAAAATTTTAAAAAATATCACCTGGCAATCCTCGCCAACCATATGATATATACTTAAATGTTTTCTAAGGAATCTCAGATTTTGTCTTCTAGCAAAACCAGCCATCTTGAAAAGGGGAAAAAATGAATTTCCATCAAAATGTGAGAATATGAAATTTTTGCCTTGACACTGACATTGACCTGTGATATTTGACCTGTGATCAAGGTCAATGACATTTTGAGGGAATATTAAATAATTTCGACTTAATTGTTGCCTGAGTTGATTTACACACACGCACACACACACACACACACACATATATATATATATATATATATATATATATATATATATATATATATATGTGTGTGTGTTGTGTGTGTGTGTGTGTGCATGTGTGTGTGTATATATATATATATATATATATATATATATATATATATATATATATATATATATATATAAATATATATAAATTTATAAATAAACATGATCAAAGTCAGAGACAAATACTTTTCTGTTCTCCACTGTGAACTGTGACCTTGAAATACAAGAGGTTAAAAATAAAAAAAAGTCTCTGGGAAATAATCAGTAACTTCCAAGGTGCACTTATCACTGTCCGGTAATTTTATTAAAATCGTCTAGAAATAAAATGAAAAACCTTTGAATTGGCAAACTGCTAGAATGGGGGGAGGGCAAAAGTTCTTAAATCGTAACCTTTTGATATTGTAATTTAAAAATATTTAGAAATAAAATATCTTACAATAAGCTATTCAACATATATATTAACTTATTTGCAGACTCCTCTGACTTATAATATCTCACAACTAGAGTAAGGTATTAACGTGTTAGACTCTAAACTGATTGTGTCCTTGAAAAATAGGTCGAAGTAACGAATATCTGGAGAAAAATAACCATCTGCCGCAAAAGTACTACTTATGCCCATGTCTAAAGAAATATTCAAGAACCTCATAAGAACATAACTCCATGTCTCGATTTATAAAAGAAAAAATGAAGGGTGCAAAATATGGTATTAATAAAAGGTTGAATGCCATCTGTCAGAGCAGCATGTTGATTAAACTGACAGAGTAAAAACTTTATTTACGGGTCGAACAAGCATATGGACCACTTATAGCAATAGTGTATTGCAGATTTCGAAGATAGGAACAGAAGATTTAAGTCATCTCACGGCAGATTATAAAGACAATGGAACACATTCTTTTAACATAATGAACTGTATTCAAAATATCGACCTCAACCAGAATGCTAAATTTCGGAGATATAAAAAAACAAGTAAAACATGCGCCGAAGTTCCTTCGATGCAATCGAGTTTTCTGTAAAGTGTATAATGCTGTATGAGCTCCGGCCCATAAAACTTTTAGCCATGGCCCCGTTGTAGTCTGTCCTATAGCGTCACCAGAAACACGATCATGGCTAAATTTAACCTTAGATAAAATAAAAATTAAAAAAAAAAAAAGATTACTAAGGCTAAAGGGTTGCAATTTAGTATGTTTGATGATTGGAGGGTGGATAATTGACAAACCAATTTGCAGCCCTCTAGTCTCAGCAGTTTTTAAGTTCTAAGGGCGGAAAGAAAAAGTGCGAAAAGACTGATATATATATATATATTATATATATATAAATATATATATATATATATATATATATATGTATGTAGTATTTATGTGTATGCACTTATTTCGCATACCCATCGGTGACAGGTCTCGTCATCTTCAAGGAATATTGTTCCAATAGTTTTGCATTCCTTGTTGCATTTCTAAATGGCTTTGTCTGTCTGTCCGCTGAGCTGGAGGGAGGAATGAAAGAAGTAGTAGACTAAGCGCTATCGTGTATTTTTCACACTTCCTCAGGTGTGACCCTGAGGAGCTGTGAAAAATACACGAAAGAAGCTGGTCTATTCCTTTTTTTTCTTTCCTTTCTCCAGCTGTACGAATATATATATATATATATATATATATATATATATATATAATATATATATATATATATATCTATATATATATATCTATATATATATATATATCTATATATATCATATATATATAGATAGATATATATATATATCTAATATATATATATAGATAGATAGATAGATAGATAGATAGATAATAGATAGAAATGATGATATATATATATATCTATCTATATATATCTATATATATATATATATATATATATATATATATATATATATATATATATATTATATATATACGTATGTGACTGCATATATGTGTGCACATCAACAGTACAAAGACAAACGAATATGGAACAAAACAAAAAGGTACTATGTCAACCCCAAGTATACTAAATATTTTACTCAAAATAAGAGAATGCAGAGATAGACGCAAAGTGAAATAACCCCCATAACCTTTACTGAAACCGAACAGACGCGTTTGAGTATGGACGTCATAAAACAGCTAAAATATAAAAAGAGGGGATTAGCCTTAGCGAGGCGACGGGAACAATGAGAAAGCGTCACCCGATGAAATGTTAAGAAAGATCATCGCTCAATTTTGCAGAAGAAGCGCCTTCGCAACGGGATCAAGTGTTCGGGAGATAAGGCAATTGTTCTTACAATAGTGGAGTAAAATCGTGATACCCTGGGTGCACCAACGTCTTGTAAAGAAATGATCTAAATATAGTATATAGATATATATATATTATATATATATATATAATATATTATATATATATATATATATATATAAATAATATATATATACGTAAATCGAAATTGTTCAGGAGATAAAGCAATTGATAAGATAATGATGGAGTAATCTCGTGATACCCTGGGTACACCAACGTCTTGTAATATATATATATATATATATATATATATATATATATATATATATATATATATGTATATATATATATATATATATATGTGTGTGTGTGTGTGTGTGTGTGTGTATGTATGTATGTGTTTATATTTATATATATATGTGTATATATATACGTATATACATATTTGTATATATACTATATATGCATATACATTTATTACATAAAAGTGACCGAAACGTTCACGAGTAAATTGTTAAATATAATAAACGCTTTAGAGAATTTCTAAGAACGGTAATTCATAAATTCTAAGGTGATCTAGCTGTTTGTAAAAGAAAAGAAAAAAAGATAAGTGTATTTCAATAAAACCGTGAAAAACAAAAATTAGAAAAGGCGTAACCTTTTGACTCTTGAGGTAACCTAAAAGCCGTGTAAAAACGTTTACATGAACGTGATCCCATGAATCTATAGGTGAACCAATAGACTTGGAAACAGTACAAATGCTTAAAAAAAATTAAGTAAAATAAAATTCCTCGTTCCATCCACTTCAGAAAATGCTTTCTGCCAAGAGAATTTAAGCATTGGTAGAGCAAATGTTTGGCAATAGTGAGTATTTTCTATACCATGCATAGGAATTTGGTTGCTTTTAATTCACCATTCTACTATGTCTAGCCTTCTGTCATTTGTTCCGTGCTTTTTCTAATTCCAGCCTATATATCCTCATGGATCTAGAGTAGTGATTCCTAACGCGGAGCTTTTATTTTATTTTATTTTTTTTTTTTTTTTTTCTTGAGGGAGGGTGTCCAATTCGAAAACGTTTAAACCATGTTAAATGGCATTTTAGTCCTCTTCCACGTGAATATAAGAATTATAGCATATCACCTCAGGGTACATCAGGATTTTAGAGGAGGGCATGGCCGAAAAAAGGTTTTGAACCACTGATCCACAGGTAGCTCAAGAAAACTGTAGAAAAAAATCAAAGGAGCTCAATTTCGCCTTTGTTTAGGAAAAATAAGAATACAAGAAAAAACCCTCATGGATCTATAGATAAATCAAAATTACGTAGGAACATGGATGGCATCCTGGGTGTGGAAATAAATTTAAACCTACTATAGAAAGTACGAAATTTAGTCCTTCTGGACAAGTATCATTAAGAACATTATTGCTTTTTACTATACTGCCAGATAATAGTTACTGCAAAGCTTGTGTTGATGATAATCATACAAAGGATGATTAGTGTTGATTATTATACTCAAGGGAAACAGAAATAAGTTGGTGATGGTTATACTGATTATCTAGAATCTCTAGATGCTGAAAGAACCGGGAGATGATGAGGAAGATGATCTTGAGCGATACAAGGTGTAAAGATGAAAATGATAATGATAATGGAAACACAAACGATAGTGAAAGGTATAGAAGTAGGAGGGGAGGCAACAAGGAATGATTTAGTGATGATGGTATGAAGGCGATGATAATGGTGATAAGTTGACGAGGAAGAATAATTTCGATGATAATGATGTTGATGATGATGGTAATGATGATAAGTTGGGACGAGAAAGAATCTCGATGATAATGATAATGATAATGATAATGATGATGGTGGTGATGAGTTGAGAAGGACGAATAATTTCCATGATAATGATCATGAAGATGATGGTACAGAGGATAATTGAGGAGGAAGAATAATTTCGATTATAATGATGTTGATGATGATGGTAACGATAAGTTAAGGAGGAAGAATTTTCGATATAATAATGATAATTATGAAGGTAATGATAAGTTGAGAAGGAGGAAGAATCTCGATGATAATGATGATGATGAAGATAATGATAAGATGATAAGTTAAAGAAGAGGAAGAACTTCGATTATAATAATAATAATGATGCTGGTATTGATAGGTTGAGTAGGAGGAAGAATCTCAATGATAATGATGATGAAGATAATGATAATGATGATAAGTTAAAGAAGAGGAAGAACTTCGATTATAATGACAATGATGATGCTGGTATTGATAGGTTGAGTAGGGGGAGGAAGAGTCTCGATGACAATGACGATGATGAGAGGAAAAAATAAAAGAAGAGGATTAAGATGATGTACTGCCTCTCCCTTTGCATTCTTATTAGGGAAACATCATCTCTTGTTTCCGTGTCACTCCAACGATTAACGAAATGATAAATAAAAGAAAAAAAAAACTACTCCAGTGAAACAGGGAATCTCCAGAGAAGGAGAAGAAGGCCACCAACCATGGTTCCTTGTGAGCTTCCGAATTGTGAGAAATATTGACTGATCCCTCATACTGCTGCTCCTCTCTCTCTCTCTCTCTCTCTCTCTCTCTCTCTCTCTCTCTCTCTCTCTCTCTCTCTCTCTCTCTCACGAGCGTCCTTTAACTCCTTACCAGCGGCGTCAACTACAAGAGTTATAGTTTTGTATTTTATTATTACGATTTTTTATATATAAATATGAATCTCATAATCACATGAATTACTAAAATGTTGCTGAAATCCACAGCGATTTCAGTGTAAATATATAGCAATAATACACGTTAATATAAACTATAACATATATAAAACGTGCAAATATATTATTCTATATATATAAATATATATTTTTATATATTTTGACACCGTCATTATTGTGGATTTCCTCATCCTTTTTATTATTATTATTATTATTGTTATTATCATTATTATTATTATTATTATTATTATTATTATTATTATTATTATTTTATTATTATTATTATTGATTAGTTAGTATTATTATTATTATTAGTGTACATGTTTTCCGTTAACTTTTTTTATTTGTTAATTTCTGTTCTTCCACTTCTTTTCCGGACTCACAGCCTGACGCATTGATCATAAATTATCTGGAGTTACAACCATCTGGGTCAATAACGCCGATCTTTAAGCTCGAATGACTTAGGTAACTCCAGAGGAATAATCTTCTAAATTGAAAACGTGGTACGACCAGAATGGCAAATGAAATCATTAAAGACACACTTAAGTCAATCCTTCCCTACAAGAAATAAGATAAAATAAATAAGTAAAAACAAAAACAACTATTGAACGGATTGCTTTCAAACATTTTGCCAGACTACCCGAGCCACGATTTAGCGTTATGCTTCTTCCATGAGTGTCAACTGGCCAATGTTTAAGTATTCAAAGTATTTCAAGGTTCAGGAAAGAAAACAACAAAGCAGTTACAAATGGGTCTGTGAAAACTGAGCAGATTTAGATTAATATATATATATATATATATATATATATATATATATATATATATATATATATATACATATATATGTATATACAGGGCCGGGTTAAGGGTGGGGGCCTCCTACCAATAAAGATAATACATTCTAATTTAATAAGGTTAGCCAAATTGAAAATTTTATTATTAAGTTGGACAATAACATGATGCTTGTACATACGAATGTTACGAATGTTTGCGTTCACTATGGTTGTAAGTTGTGTTTTAAACTGTAATGATTTGTGGCTGCAAAATAACATACCTCAGAGATAATAGCATCTATAAGTATATCTAGATGGACTTAATTATAATAACGAGTTACGCTAGTCACGCCTATGGTTCCCTAGTGTTCAGATGAAATGTTCGAAGAATTAGCCTCTGGCTACAGTGTTGAAAGTTTCCAGGAGTAAGAAGACATTAGATATTTTATCTTGTAACAGATAGTAATTACGTTAAACATCTTTCCTCTTCTCAATCATTAATCATAACTAAACAATTGCCAAGCCAATAAAGCAGGGAGTGAGATCTAAGCTAGAGTTGTGATCGAATAAAAAGTCATTAGATTTACTGTATTTTGGATACTACTATGAGATTCAGGGTCTCTGTAACACGGTTTTTTTGGACTTTGCTCCTTGTCAAAGCATCGGATGTAGCTGAAAGTTGACATATGTATATTTTACAACCACACACAAATTTTGTCAGCATTATCAATAACCTAAACCCGATAGTTTTAATTTTTATAGAGTAAAAATAATCTAGCCGACGCCATGGCCAATGATTACGAGCCAAGAGTCGAAAAGCATTCATTACGTAAGCAAGGTAAACAAACACCTTTTGACTAAATGTTGCCCCGCCCATCCACCAGACAGAAATTCCATCGGCTCTGAAACCCAAAGACTTTTAAAATGGCGGAACGATACATAGATGTGGGTGGGGTATCAGTGCTAGCGTAGTAATACTACTGTAGCAGTAGTGCCGCAACAGTATTGCAGTAATATACATGAATTAAACGTTTAGGCCAACTGCTGGGATCCTTGAGGATCATTTAGCACTTCTTACAACTACTCGAGAAATTAGTTTATTATAGCCAGAAGTAAAATTTTCTAATCCAACAATGCCCATGGTAGCCTTCAGTGTTATCCTGAATTATAACGAGGCGAAAGTGGGTGGAGCCTCATGAAGTCACCATTCAGACGATAATTATTGGTGAAGGTTTAAAGCCAATATACGGTACCGGCTATTTTTTTTTTCAGTAAATAGGTTGATAGCCAATAAATAAAAATTGCTTGACATTGGATATAGCAGTTATCAAATCAAGCTTGCCTACTATGTTTTTGATAATTACCAACTATTCCCTACATCTTGTCAATCTGATTGTGACCTATAAAGTAGACTGTAATTTCTTTGGAAACTTATTTTGGGAGTTAGACTAATAATCGAAGTGTTTTTGTATTTATTAACATATTTTGTTGGTTTGTGCATTATGACAATTTTCAGTGGAGAGGTTCCAGAGTTCATAAAGGTGTACTGCTTTGCTTGTATTTAAATTTGTATGTCATCGTTGTCAGAGGTTTAGCCTTCGTTACGTATAGCCAATCATCCATCGAGAAAGAGGGAAGAGATGCTGTCATAAGTTACGTAACAAGTGCGTTCGAAACCTTTTCTCGGAGTAAGTTGGCCCGTCTTCAAAAAAGGTCACTTTACATTATAAGTACCAAATTTATTCAACCTACGTAGTGCAGAATACACTCAAAATTTATGTGTTGATATAATATGTATTCTGAATAAGCGTTATATTTATGAAATGCATAGATAAAAAGTTATTGCGAAAATACCGTGTTACAGAGGCCCTGAATCTCATAGTAGATTAATTAGACTAAAGTTTGTAGTGTATGCAATAGGAGTTGGAAAAGGGGGAAAGGGGGGCCACCCACAGAGTGGGCCTAGGCCTCCACCAGCGTTAATCCGGCCCTGTATATATATATATATATATATATATATATATATATATATATATATATATCTATATATATATATATATATATATAGATATATATATATATATAGTATTAATATATTATATCTATATATATATATATATATAGTTTAGTAATATATAGAGATATAGATATATATATAGATATATATATAATATATATATATATATATATATATATATATCTATATCTATATATATATATTATATATATATACTATATATATATATATATTATATATATATGTACATATATATACTATATATATATATGTGTGTGTGTGTCTACGGTTAGCTGAATTGCCCTGATTTTTGTGAAATGTCCAAGTATTATCTCCCTTCTCCAAATCTACGCATATTAGATCATCAGCCATCCAGCGAGGGCAACAGATGAGCTTCGGGTCCAGGCAACTGTTGTCTCTTCTAATGAACCTGTTCGTTATTCCTCTTCTACTATTCTGTAAAAAAAAAGTTTGGGATGGCTACTTGTCTGTCCGTCCGCATTTTTCTGTCCGCCCTCAGATCTTAAAAACTACTGAGGTTAGAGGGCTGTAAATTGACATGTTGATCATCCGTCCTCTAATCATCAAACATACCAAATTGTAGCCCTCTAGCCTCAGTAGTTGTTATTTTATTTAAGGTTGAAATGAATCATGATCCTCCATCTGGCATCGCTATAGGTCCAAACAGCACAGGCCACCACCAGGCTGTGGTTGAAAGTTTCATTAGCTGCGGCTGAGAGCTTCATACCGCATTAAACGCTGTGCAGGCAACTCTATTGCTTTGGAGCATTTTTTACTTGTTTATACGTAGGTGTAACTTTACGTTCGTCATAAGCAAACATCAGTGTTTTTATCCAATTCCAACATGGAAAAGTAGACTCGCTTCATAACAGAAAACATCTCCTGGGACTCCGGAAAAGCAAGTGAGGGGAAGCGCCCTGTTCCTGTCAGCCTATGGACAGACGCAGTCCTAGAATAGACTATAACTGATTCACTTAAGGTAGATTTGCGGATGAGCCTTATTCTTACTAGACGTTTGTTTGGTGGCCGCTGATTGGCTGGTACCGGGAGGTAGGCAGCTCCCAGCCAATCAGCGGCCGCCAAACTAACGTCTCGTAGGCATAGGGATCACCCAAGAATCTACCTTAAGTGAACCAGTTATAATACTGGGATTACTGTTCTCCGCCGTGTACAAAACTCTAAAAGTCGTGGCCAATTAGGGCGCCAATAGTACCCACATGTCTCAGGAATTCCTGATAAAATAATTTAACACAGAAGGACTGAAACATTGGTAAAAGCAAAGCTTATTTTGAAAGGTAACTAAGGAGAAGAGAGACTTCTTCATGCACCTCCGAGGAGCATTGACTAAGACGGTACTTATTTCTCAAGAGCGCCAAAGGTTAAGAGGTCTTAGGCGGTGCATGGGCTAAGGTAAGTGAACAGAACTGCATTTGATGCAATTGTACCCAAGATGAAAATACGAGCTCTATTTCAAGGCAGCCGCTGATAATGCCTCATTCCAATTTTAGTACTTACTACAAAGGAAAACTTAGACGCATTAAAATGTTTTCTGAAAGAAGATTCAACAAAATTTGCCTTATGTGACTTCGCCTAGGCCAGTTCTAAACAATTTCACTGCCCAGAGTATTGATAGAGAATGTGAGGTGAAATTCGTTTTTAGAATAATAAGTGGACCCGAACAGGTAATTAGGCAGAAGCATGGATAGAAATATTATATATTACAGGCAGTGAAGTTCATTGCATTATGGAATAACAGATACAGAAAAGATTCTAAAACCATATTGAAGGAGGGATTCGAGTTTTAAACGCGAGTAGTAGAAAGATGTGGAAGATGAACTGAGAGGTCTTTATCATTGTGGAAGCATTCAAAAGAGTAGACAAAGAATCGTCAATACCGATATGCCGTAGAGAAAGCAAGAGTATGGAACTCTGAAGAAAGTTTAGAATAGGTAAAAAGTAACTTTACATTACATCTCCGGCGACATCGGATTTGCAGTGACTAGAAAGAACCTGACCATCAGATTACAGGCGAGAAAAAACCGGAAGCAGAAATTTATTCATGGAGAGTTTTATACCTGACTCAATCAGATGCCTCAAGAATAGCAAGGTGGAAAACACAATAAATACTCTGTAGCTCCGGAAAGATGATCATATATCTTTAATTGGAAAAGAAATGCCTTGTCTAATGGTCATCCAATTGAAGAAAGTTACGGTATTTTGAGAAAGAGAAGGAAGAACAGGGTTTTAAATATGTTAGAGAAAATAAAACTTTAAGTGACAGGATGATAGTCTAGAAGTCTGTAGTGTCAGCTTCTTTGGAAGAATCTGGGCTGCTGAATTAATCTCAAAGAAAGGTTAAGTGCAGTAATACTGTAAAAAGGAGCAGTTTCAAAGAAAACCACATTACAAAAATCTAATTAGTTCGTATGTTGCTTATGAATACCCAGGTATACAGAAGCAGAGGGTTAGAGAGAGAAAGGATGCTTGATCAAGAGAAATGGAGTCAGTGAGAGAATACCTAGGTGAGAAAAGATGCCCAAAGAGAACAAACGAGGGACCCTTCACAGCAGAGAGAGAATAAGAAATTTGGAATTGCAAAAATGGTACAAGATTCCTTAAGCAAAAGTCCATATTTTTTCCAGTGTTCGATGCCATTAGGATATTAAATTTTCCCTCAGTAAAGAAAATTTTTTCTTCAAAACATCACTTGGCTGTGATCCCTTATAGATTTACGAGACAAGAGTACCAGCAGCTGGAGAGGCTTAGAATGACGGATGCATCCGCTCCCCAAATTGGATGGTCAAGAACCAGGAGCAGTTTGGCCGGAGGTTATGATCTCCATATCTGATCTACTATTTTTGTAATGGCACTACTTTCCCTATTTCTCTCTCTCTCTCTCTCTCTCTCTCTCTCTCTCTCTCTCTCTCTCTCTCTCAGGAATTTATACAGAGGGGAGAGTTAAAAGAGAAGAGTAATTCTAAAACATTAATAAAAGACCTGATCATTCTTGTCCAACGTCCGTTCCCACTCACTCTCTCGCTCTCTCTCTCGGGATTTTATACAGAGGGGATAGTTAAAAGAGAAGAGTAATTCTAAAACATTAATAAAAGACCTGATCATTCTTGTGCCAACGTCCGTTCTCTCTCTCTCTCTCTCTCTCTCTCTCTCTCTCTGTCTCCAGATCGTTGTGGCCCTCGGAACGTGTTCAGAGGGCCTGTGTGTGAGAGCTCTTCTCGACCTTCCGTGCAGGAATTACTGCTTCATTTCCGGGATCCCAGCTTGCCTGCAACCTGTAATGCTAAGGTAATGACGCCGACCTTCGTGGTGTTCACTCCCAACCCTCGTCTCTTTTTCTCTTTTTCTTACTCTGGTTCACTCTCTCTCTCTCCTTTCTCTTGTTCCCTCTCCCTGTATCTTTTACTTTTTATTATTAGTTCATACTCTGAAGCTTCAAAATCCCGCTATCGACGAGACTCTTCGAAAAAGAGAGAAAACATTCGAAAGGGAAACTCGTGATTTCTCGTCCGCTGCCCTTGTTTTCGCTAAGTCGCTCATATCACCAAGGCTCTATCGTGTTTGCTGCCTTCCCGCTGAAGAAAGGAAAGCGGAAATAATCCTCATTCGATGACCTCTTTTTGCTCTCCAAACCAGCGCCACCACCCCCCCCCTCCCCAACCTCACCAAATAGAAACCCCACCCCAAAACCAGCAGTGGAAGATTATTTGCAATTCATACCTCGCTGACCAGTTTTTATGGTGGATATTTGACATTTTTTTCTATTTTCTTTTTTGTATTAATTGTACGTACTTTGCCTTCTTCAACTTGTGGAAAATGTGAAAGTAGACGAAGATGATAATGATAAAATGCCCTTTACTTTTGGACCATTTATAATTGTTTTATTTTAGACGGAAAGTTTCCTTCTAGACGGAAAATATATAGAAATAAAGATATATATATTTATGTGTGTATGTGTGTATGAGTGCGCTTAAAAAGAACAAAGTGTATGAATTGCTGTGTAAGAACAATAAATGCTTCACTGTTGAGTCATGCTGAAAGATGAAGGAAACACGGAAGTGTATATTTTCGTGAGATTATTCCATGGGAGACAATCACTACAGGAGAGATAAGAACTGATCAGTGTCCCCTGTACAGATGAAGAAGAGACAGACAATAAAGAAGGAGAGGAAGGCCGATAAAGAAGGATTAGAATAAAGAATACTGATGAGCCTTATATATATTTAAAAGAGCCTATAAAAACGCCAAAATTTAGAAAGTAAATGCAATGTTTCAGGATGGTCTCTGTAATGAAGTATTTACTTTCTGCATCTTGAAGTTTTTTTAGGCTACTTTTATTAGATAGAATTCTCTTTTAATAGAATATATTTCACAGTCATATATATATATATATATATATATATATATATAATATATGATATATATATATATATATATATATATATATATATATATATATATATATGATATATGCTATGTATATATATAAGTGTGTGTGTGTGTTGTGTATGCGTACATGTATGTTTGTGTGCACGCAAGTGTAAACATACCATGACACTAAAAAGAACTTTGCAACAAACATGCCACACTCTCATAGAGGCAAAGTGCACCATTCCTACCTCACCTCTGCATTCGGCAATCAGAGCAAAAAAAAAATGAAGAAGAAGAAGAAAAAGAAGAAGGAGAAGAAGAAGAAGTTCACAAAAATAGGGGGAGCACAAACACGACTGTCAAACGTGGCACAATAAGGCATTTAGGCCAAATGAGAGAATAGCGCCCATTATGAGCATCCTGTGGGTTGGGAGGCCGAACCAAAGAGGCAGTTGGAAGATGTCAGGCGAGGTAATTGGTTTGTTGGACTCTCCAATAATGACGTCGTCAATGGCAGTCATAATTACCTTTACTAAATTGATTCTCTTCTGTGAAATGGGCGTCCACAGAGAGTGGACTTGTTTAAATACCTTATGTCTCGCCACGAAGTCAACTTTACTTTAAGTTTGCGCTGGAAAGGATGCGCTCATTCATCGCTTTGACTCTCTCTCTCTCTCTCTCTCTCTCTCTCTCTCTCTCTCACTCTATATATACTATATATATATATATATATATATATATATATACATATATACATATATATATATATATATATATATATATATATATATATATATATATATATATATTATATATATATATATATATATATATGTAGATATGTATATGTATATGATATATATATGTATATATATATATATGTATATATATATATATATATATATATATATGTGTGTTTATATATATGTGTGTGTGTGTTTTTGTCTGTATTGTTGTGTAATTGGTGATAATGAAGAGAAGCTGCTGAATTGTAAATCGGTTGTAAGTGTGAATATTTTTATATACATATATATATATACATACATATATTGTTATTACATATATAAACAAACACATACACACACGCGCGCATACATATATATATATATATATATATATATATATATATATATATATATATATATACATATATATATGTGTGTGTGTGTGTGTGTATAGTTATATCTATTCCTTTATCTCTCTCTCTCTCTCTCTCTCTCTATATATATATATATATATATATATATATATATATATATATATATATAATATATATATTTGTATATGATTATAATCACTTTATCACACGATTCATTTATCACAATATACCAGGTGAAAATGAGAGGCGAGGTGTATTTTTCACCTGTAGATATGTGTGATATATATATACATAAATAATCGTAAGTCAAGAGTTCGATATCCAAGCCAGCCAGAAAGCCATAGGCCTATTCTGTTCAAAAGCAACAATATACTTCTATGTGCCTAAGGATTGATTTACCCTCCCAAGCAGTTAATCGACCAGAAGCTTCGTCCCAAACAATCTTGCTGAGAACCAGAGAGCTAATATCGTCCGGGGACACTTCCTTTGGGATAAAAGCAGTGCAGTGAATATATGTAAATATATATATATATATATATATATATATATATATATATATATATATATATATATATATATATATATATTTACATTTCTATATATACTATATATATATACACATGTATATATATATATATATATAAATATATCTATATATATATATATATACACCGGAAGGCTAATAACTTCTGTAGTTGTGAAAGTAGTGTGGTGAGTATATGTATACATACGTACACACACAGACACACAGACACACACACACACACACACATATATATATATATATATATATATATTATATATATATATATATATATGTATAATATATATATATGTATATATATATATAAACACATATGTATATACATAATATGTTTATACACACATACTACATACATACATACTATATATATATATATATATATATATATATATATATGTGTGTGTGTATAAATATATATATATATATATATATATATATATAGATAGATAGAATAGATAGATATGTGTGCATAACTGCATTGGAAGTTGATGGAAATTTGTCATCTACCCGTGACGTTAAACCAGGAGCTCGATAACTTACGAAACTTTTCAATTTGCCGTAAGGTTAGTTATTTCTCCTACCCATTGTATAGGAAGGCTAAAATCCGAGCTTTCAGACAACACCTACAACTCACCAGAAACCGGCTTCGTCTTGCGCCAATACCGAGGGATCTGAAGCTGGAGCCTTGTGTGGAAATCTAATGCTTCATCGTGGATTCTGACATTGCATTAAACTAAACAGCAGGGTACAATGTCGCCTCGCAACAGCCTAGTTTATTAATCTGCGTCATGGAGGTCAGGCTACCATCTTGTGCAACTGTTGCTTAAAAAATTGCACAACTAGAGATAGTTTATTCTCTAACAAACCCCTAACGACGACGTAGTTTCTGGCATTCCATGCATACAATGTTGACTAAGACATGCACGCGTGTATACAGCTCCATTCCATTCTTTTATGGAATTTCACTGCAATAAAATCCAGCCTCACAGTGTCATGGGCCACATCCATCACATCCACGTGTTATGGCCAGCCGGATCTTTTCCCCGTTGTCATCAAAAGCAAGAAATGTGATTACACAGTTAGCTCCGTTCGAATTCCCACAAGGTGACTTGCCTAACTATTCATTAGCATGATCTGAGCACTATAATAATAATTACAACGCTGTCTGGGGCATCCAGCCTTGCGCGCCTTCGACGCCAAATGAAACCATTTCTCAACGAATTTCACCTGAAGAAGAACGGTGACCAATAATCTCTCTCTCTCTCTCTCTCTCTCTCTCTCTCTCTCTCTCTCTCTCTCTCTCTCTCTCTCTTTACATACTACGTGAGAATTGTGATACCAGTTTTCATACCTTACACGTGGCAGAAATGACAAATTTATTCGTCCAAACCGAAGCCAATTTACATGAAAGCGAACGCCGCAAAGCAGGCAGGCAGCAAGGGGCGACAGCAAGCGTTTGCATTATAGAGCGCATCCATCTGAACATGACCACAGTAGATGCGCATCCGTCCCTCACCTTAACGAGAGTTTGACCTCCTGACCTATATATCGAAAACAATATAAACTTTGCAAGCTGTATTTTGTTTTTACGCTCATTATTTGTTGATATTTTTTCTTAGCCACTCGGTCTCAAAGAAACACGATAGAGAAACACCGGCAAAGACTGGGAGGCTAATTTTACCGCGGATTTGCATAAACAGCAGCGGCTTCCTTTGATCCTGCCTCTATAAAGGATTTAAATCACTCCGGATTTCTTTCCTTCGTTTTTCCCTTTTTTTAGTGGCTTCTTTCCACAGCTTTTGATCTAGGCTTAACTTTCTCTCTCTCTCTCTCTCTCTCTCTCTCTCTCTCTCTCTCTCTCTCTCTCTCTCTCTCTGCGTCTGTGTGTGTGTATGCATTTTCACTGTTATGTCATATCCTTTAAAGATATCTCTCTCTCTCTCTCTCTCTCTCTCTCTCTCTCTCTCTCTCTCTCTCTTCTTTCTTTTCCTGTATGTGTTTGTTTACCTCTCTCGTTTGTGCCGTGTGTGTGTGTGTATATATGTGTATGTGTATATATTTCTGTCAACACTTACGATCAAAATCTCTCTCTCTCTCTCTCTCTCTCTCTCTCTCTCTCTCTCTCTCTCTTCTTTGCGTGAGTGTGTGTTTTCGCAAAATCCGCTCCCTGACGATTTACAAGGCACAAGTCACCTGTCAGCAGTTGACCCAACGCCATCGAATATCTAGGGACGTCCACCTCTTAATGGGAGAAGTATCTTTCGATCTTTCCTCCCATTCATTTCCGTCCTTTCCCTTTCCTTTCCCCCCGGCCTCTCCCTCTGTTTACTTTTATTGTTACTTTCAAGTAAATAAACATATAAAAAGAGTAAAAACCAATATTATCATTAATTACTGGAAATAAGTCATAATGGCACAAGCTATTGAAGGTTCGCACATCAAGAAAACCGTTTTGGTTATTTGAGAGAAAAAGACAGACAGACAGACAGACAGACAGACAGACAGACAGACAGACAGACAGACAGAGAGGGGGGGCGGGGAGAGAGACGGAGTAATGAAGCTTGCGTACCGCTATAGTCAAAAATAAATTCCAATTCATCAAGGAATTTGACATTAAAGCATTTGCCAAATGTATTCAACGAAGGATCTATTTTTTCTTCTTCTTCTTCAAATATTTATAAAAATATTTGAATGAAAATGGATGGATCCTCTCGCGAGTACCTTTCAAAAACCAATACTCTTCAAATACTTTTAAAGGCAAATCCAAACCTGGAAGTTAAAAGAGGGCATAGTCTCCAAGATAGATTTGATCCTAGGATTAACAAACCAAAGTAAATTAAAAACAAATAGATAAATAAATTCCAAAGCTTCAGTAATTCATGAGATATTTGGGAGGTTTACGAGTCCTAAGAGGGCGCCTGAAAGAAGCAGGAGCCAAACCTACACCCGTAACAAACAGAAAATATTGTTATCTTTAAGAGTAGAGGGATATGTAGGATATATATAGTATCCGTAAGGTATGTGACATTGATTAAGCGAATAACCTTTGATATAATTAGTTCTAAAAGTGTTCATTTATTTGTTTCCGTAGTCTGGCGTCTAGTTGCAGTGACTGACGTCGAGAAATGCAATTCAATCAACAAGCTACTGAACATGAGAGCGATATTCTAAACAGATCCGAATGAATCATCAGAAACTGAATAAATGAAAAGAATCTTCAACACTGAGGCGACCACCTACTTTTTAGGTTAACCTTTTAAGAGAAAATCTAGTCATTTGAACACTGGAATATTTTCGGTGTTACTGAAATAATCTGAGGGGCTAAAATGGCGATGAAAGCGAGAAGTTGAAACTGGTGACTGAAAAGGAAAGCTCGTCGCTTTCTCAGAATGGTGACAGCAGACAGGACGGACGCAAAGAGAAGTTTCTAGAGTAGCCGCAGAAGAGAGAAGTTGCATCACATTTGAAGAACCGCCAGAAAGAGAGGTACTACCTTTGCATTTTGAAGACAGCGATGGTGACGACAAGTTTTATCCATTTTAGGAATGGTGACAGAAAAGAGAGGTCATTTGTTTGTTCTTTTTAACAGTGATTGAAGATTGTGACAGCATTTCTATTTTCATACCCCGTAGAGGGTTAGTGCAGTCAGTGCACCTCACGCGGTGCATTGTAGACATTACTCAAGGTTCATTGCAGCGTCCGATTGGTCCCTAGTTGCAACCCCTATCATTCTTTTTACTGTATCTCCATTCATATTCTCTTCTGCCATCTTTCTATCCCCTCCTAACAATTGGTTCATAGTGCAAATGTGAGGATTTCCTCCTGTTACACATTTCAAACCTTTCTGCCTACAGTTTCCGTTTCAGTGCTGAATGACCTCATAAGTCCCAGCGCAAGGCATTTGGCCTAAATCCTATTTTCTTTTCTATTCACCATTTAATCCCTGTATTTGGCCTATGCCCTGGACCTAGTACGCTATCTCATTTTAATCCCTCAGACAAGCACTTTGAGAGCCATTAATCACTTCAGTGGTCTGGTTAATAATAATAATAATAATAATAATAATAATAATAATAATAATAATAATAATAATAATAATGATAACCTAAGAACCAGGTATGTTCAAGGAACGATAGACGGAAATAACATCTCTCCCATATGTAGGAAGTGCAATACGAAAAATGAAACCATAAACCACATAGCAAGCGAATGCCCGGCACTTGCACAGAACCAGTACAAAAAGAGGCATGATTCAGTGGCAAAAGCCCTCCACTGGAGCCTGTGCAAGAAACATCAGCTACCTTGAAGTAATAAGTGGTATGAGCACCAACCTGAGGGAGTGATAGAAAACGATCAATCAAAGATCCTCTGGGACTATGGTATCAGAACAGATAGGGTGATACGTGCAAATAGACCAGACGTGACGTTGATTGAGAAAGTCAAGAAGAAAGTATCACTCATTGATGTCGCAATACCATGGGACACCAGAGTTGAAGAGAAAGAGAGGAAAAAAATGGATAAGTATCAAGATCTGAAAATAGAAATAAGAAGGATATGGGATATGCCAGTGGAAATTGTACCCATAATCATAGGAGCACTAGGCACGCTCCCAAGATCCCTGAAAAGGAATCTAGAAAAACTAGACGCTGAAGTAGTTCCAGGACTCATTCAGAAGAGTGTGATCCTAGAAACGGTGCACATAGTAAGAAAAGTGATGGACTCCTAAGGAGGCAGGATGCAACCCGGAACCCCACACTATAAATACCACCCAGTCGAATAGGAGGACTGTGATAGACCAAAAGTAATAATAATAATAATAATAATAATAATAATAATAATAGTTAGCACAAAAGAGTCATATTCCATTCCATTTTCAAAATGATGACAGCACAGAGGCTGATTTTACCTGTTCGTAAAACGAAACTGACTGCCGAGATAGAAAGTGACAGAGAGGTGTGAAGATCTTGAAAAATGATTCTAGTGTTTCAATTTGAGAGTTTCTCTACTGATTAATGTTGCAGGTCTTTAGTTCCTCGTTGGACGAGTGGTTTTCTCTCTCGGCTTCCAATCCGGTGGCCCCAAGTTCGATTCTTGGTTCTGCCAATGCGGAATCGGAGGAATTTATTTCTGGTGACAGAAATTCATTTCTCGATATAATGTTGTTCGGATCCCACAATAAGCTGTAGGTCCCGTTGCTAGGTAACCAATTGGTTCCTATCCACGTAAAAATATCTAATCCTTCGAGCCAGCCCTAGGAGAGCTGTTAATCAGCTCAGTGGTATGGTGAAACTAAGATATACTTTTAACTTTTTCTCAAAGTCACTCGGCATATTGATAATTAGAAATATACAAACATATTCCCTCATCTGCCAAATTATTCCTATGTTTTATATCATCCCATTCTGCAAAATTAGGGAAACATTAACCACACAGCATGAAATATCAGCAGATGACATAATAATTTTATCCGCTTTCGATAAATAGGAATAAAACTTTGCAGTAGAACTCCGAAAAGTTTGCTCTCTCCTCTTTTGTTTTGAAGAATTGGCTACAGTAAATAACAGATCCTACTCTCTTCAGGTTTTGTCTGCCACGTTTTCTGTTAACAAAGACACTTTTACGATCAATCCAGATAAGAAAAGAAGAAAAGTCACTTGGCAAAATAACAAGTTAGGCCATTACTCAGTTCTGTTCTAAAGCCTCAGAACTTCAGGACGTCAAATCTTGGGCTTTCTTGGGCTACCAGATTTGCTGAAGTCGAGCACCAATATGAAGTAAGCGTGCATCGTTGTTGAACGCCTCAATTCTAGAGGTCCGTTGTTCCTTAAACCATTGGACTGTGGAACTGTCTCCACGAGGATAAATTACAATTAGAACCTCGAAAATTCAAGCGACGATGCAGTCTTAAAACATTAAAACAGTTCACCTTGGTTTTAGTTATTTTTTTAAGTTCTTATTCATTGATGTCATAACTTAAAGACTTATCTTTTTTCTGATACCTGATCACTCCTTTTGTTTGTTTGTTTGTTTGTTTGTTTGTATGGTGTTTTAACATTGCATGGAACCAGTGGTAATTCAGTAACGGGACCAACGGCTTTGCGTGACTTCCGAACCACGTCGAGAATGAACTTCTACCACTAGAAATACACATCTCTGACCCCTCAATGGAATTCCCGAGCATCGAACTCGTGGCCACCGAGGTGGTAGGCCAAGACCAAACCGACCACGCTACTGAGGCGCTCACTCCTTTCTGTAACTTCTTTCGAATGAAAACCATATTCTTTGGAAGCTTGAATTTGAAGTCATGGCCCATGTGGGCTTGTTCCATATGAAAAGGGGCTTGTCCTCCGAATAGCAATAATAACGATATCGTTTCGAAACGAACGTCGAGCGGATTCCACCGGTGTGGGAGGCGTGGAGGCGGTGATGAGACCAGGCACTTTATAACTTCTATGTCATTTTAAATATACTATACAAACGAATAACGGATCTTTCAATAGACGTCAATTAATGGAGCATTGTACAAACACCAATTAAACATCAATTTCTGTAAACATTATGTCGTCAAGCACGAATAAAAAATGACTTACTGAAATCCTAATCAATAATCACGAGCCGAGTTTTATGTACTCAAATTGAAATTCGTAATAGATCCGTAGGTTTTCAACGCCTAAATGCTCGCGGATCTACCTGAATTTTTGTTACTCTCCTTCTATCTGCTGACATCCGAGAAACTGGGACTTTTGTAGTCCATCCTACAAAAAGGCCCAAATTGGCCTTAGAATCTGACGCCGTTCAGTCAATACCGATTTGCCCGGCAAAAATAAGAAAAAGATCCTGAAATATGATGCGAATTGATTTCAGAGTCAGCCAATTGATCCAGAATGACCAAAGCTAACATACCTTTTGACTTAAATTTGAAAACCGCTTTTTACCAACGTAAATAATATATAGATAAGAAGGCATCACATAAACGATGGTTTTCATTAATCTAAGAGTCAGACAGTTTACAAAAAGATCCAACCCAACCTGCCTTTCAACTTAAATAAAAAAGAAACTAGTTTTACCAACATAAATTATGTATAGATAAGAGGAATTCACATAAACGATGAAGTAAACTTATCTGAAACTACTCCAAGTCTACCCAGAATGACCTAACATAACCTACTTCTTGAATTGAATAAAAAAAAATTACTAACTTAAATAAAAATTAATTTAAAAGTCCGCCATTTCATCCAAAATGACCGCAAAAACTAATTTCTAAAAAACAATCGCCAACATAAAATAATATATTATATATATATATACATATATATATATATATTATTATATAATTAAAAATTGTTTTTAGAATTAGTTTGCGTCCATTTTGGTCATGGCTGACTTTTAAATTTTAATTTTTTATAATAAGTATAATTTATATATATACGCACTACTATATATTCTACATCGACCTTTTGTAATTATTTAATTATAAAATTTTTTTTTATTATTTAAATTATATATTATATTATATATATATATATAATATATTAATATAATATATATAATCATATAAATATATGATATATATATATTATAAAGAGAGTATGGCCAGCAGAAACTTCAGCATTTTTCGTTAAAACTTTATATTTTTATCCAACGCCTACGTTTCGGGATACAAATCCCATCTTTAGGGCTAAAAACAGGGAAAAAATAAAATTTCTGTACATTAAATCAGACTAAAATGGGGCACAGTAATAAATTATGCATTTTTAAAAGAATTATATAGATTAATTAAAAATATATCAGTGAAATTCGAATTTTATATAAAAGTAAGACGGTAACTAATTGAATAAGAGATCAACAGTAAAAGCAAAGCTACTAAGTACAATGACACTTTCAAAATAAATAAACAAACAAAAGACTTAAAAAAAACACAAAACACACGTGAACAACTAAGAAAATTATATTAATACTAAAGTCAGGAGAAAAATATTGAATCCTAACAGGCAAAAAAATTTCTGTATATGATTACAAAAGGAGGCGTTGGATAAAAATAGTTATAACGAAAAATGCTGAAGTTTCTGCTGGCCATACTCTTTTTATTAAAGATCCGACTTTCTAGAAGCGACAATGCCATTCAATATATATATATATATATATATATATATATATATATATATATATATATATATATATATACACATATATGAACAACTTCATATAAACGTTGGTGTAAAATAATTTATAAGTAACCCAGACTGACCCAACCTAACCTGACTGTTAATTTGAATTTAAAATAAGAGGTTTTTACTAATGTGAATGGTTTGTAGATAAATGGACGTCATACGAGTACGAGCTATGATGTAAATTAATTCAAAAGTCAGCCATCTTACCCAAAATGACCCAACCTAACCTAACTTTTGACTTATTTATTTTAAAAAAAAACTAGTTTTTTTACTAACCCAGCATAAAATGATATATAAATAAGAGGACCCAATGACATGAAGAATTATGAAAATAATCGAAAAGTCAGCCATTTTTGCCCAAATAACCCAACTTACCCTACCTTTTGACTTAGGTTTTAAAATAACGAGTTTTACCAGCATAAATGATTTATAGATAAGATGACATGATATGAGCGATGATGTAAATTAATTCAAAAGTTAGCCATTCTACCCAAAATGATCCAACCTATCCTACCTTTTGACTTAAATACTTAAGTTCCAAAATAAATGATTACCATGTTAAGAGAACATTACACTCCAGATACCCAGGTGCCAAACAGCCGACTGACCTTTTTATAGACGATGTGGTTCGGGGTCTCGTCCACAGGGGCTGCGGCTCCTGTCGTGGTCTGACCATTGTTCACCTCTGTCTTCTTCCGCACACCCACGCGCTCTGTAGACATGCTGACCATACCTCTCACTCGCCCATAATACCCTGCCGGTGGGCGGGAGAGGAAAAGAGAATTAGAGTCAAGTCTATGATAACCAGTAGGTTTTTTTTTTCACTCCATAAACTTCTGAAACGGATAATGATGGTCATCATACAACACCTCAGTGATCAATAAATAAACACTTATATCATTTTTAGAATGCAACAGGGGTATAATTGGTGTTGATGCTCATACAACGGGTAATGAGTTCTAAAATAATGCTAAATACTTTCAAAGTAACCCTTCTCCCAAAGCTTCATGGATTTAATAAAATCACATAATAAAATGTTTTTACTTAGTACCGACTGACAAAGGGGGCATTGAACCTTGGCCCCTTCCTAAATTCTTTAATTGCTCTCTCTCTCTCTCTCTCTCTCTCTCTCTCTCTCTCTCTCTCTCTCTCTCTCTCTCTCTCTCCTTGTTGAACATTTGACTGCTTGAGAATGTTTGTTTTCAGAAAAAAACACCAACTTTGGAAGCAGCCGGAAGTGGAGCGGGCCCAAGATACATCACGCGACCTTCCCGACTCCCATCAGACGCGAGGACTCACACAAAAACGCTTCAAGATGCGGACATTCATAGAAAATGGGAAGAACTTAGGACATCAAAGCCATAAACGGAGTCGACACGAGATACCTACTCTTATTACGGGCTGCTCGGTGAGCAAGAGCCCGTTCAGGTACAAGGCCAGCTTAAACTCAAACTACGATACGTGCTCTTAGAGGCAACCTCACTCTCTCTCACACACTCATACAGAAACTGGAAGCTGCGAGACGCCTTGGAAGCTATCGGACGACGCATCTCCCCCCTTGCAACCTGCCTCCTCCAGGCGCCAATTTTTCCCTAGCGCATGGTCCATTGTGCCTTTTCTGGCCTTAATAGTAAACCTCTCTGCTACAGAGGGACCGTAGCTGTGGATTTTCCGCCTGATTGCGCCTGCATTCACGAGGATACTTCATTCTTTGTCTTGAGTATCACACAGGATCTGCTACCTATTAGGATTCCATTTTAATCTTCTGATTATAGTGAATGTAAATACATGTAATTTTGAAGTTACCCTAAATTGTTTAACTGCAATAATTCCTTGATCAGTAAAGCCTTCAGCACAAAAAAACCTTGTTTTTACGTTGTTCCTGCCCAAAGCAGCCAGATCCCAGGATTTCATCTGGTAAGTAAGTAATTGTTTTCAGAGTCCAAAGTAGCCCACAAATTTAGTATTATTCCAGTTAAACCCGTAAAAAAGGCTAGTCTTGCAAGGAAAAGCGTGAAAATGAATATAGATGGTTATCATTAGATATATTCCTTAAAAACCGTATTGGGATTATTAACAATTGTAAGAATAATCAAGACATTATCAATAAGGCAATTATTCGTATTAAAGTGATCGAGACAGACGTGGCACCCTAGATGTAGCTCAATCACTTCGGGAAAGAGTTACGAGGGGTTCAGGAACACAACTGGCGCAATTTCCAAGTTCACAAAAATTGGGAGGTAAAAGGCGTGTGGGATCAAGACATGGAACTTATGGATACTGTTGAACGATCAGGTTTCGTCTCCCATACTGAGAAATGATCATCTGTGAAGGGCAGATCATCTGCTTAGAAATGGTCATGGCAACAGGAACTGAAAGGAGACCATTGATGGAAAGTAAAGACGAGACACATCACTAGAGATGAGCCCTTTAGAGAGGTAGAGCTGTCAGGCACCTTGCTGAGTCCCTTCGACCCCTAATTGCAGCCCATTTCATTCCTTTAACTGTACCTCCGTTTATATTCTCTCTCTTCCATCTTACTTTTCGCCCTCTCCTGACAATGGTTTCATAGTGCAACATCGAGGCTTTCCTTTTTACTCTCAATTTCCGCTAAAGATGTGAAAAGGATTGATGTAGTACCATCAACTAAAACAAAAGTATTGTTCATTTACTAAACATGAAACGAGTTCACAGCGATGAGTGAGGTCATAAGCAGGAAAATTCCAGCAAGTCCCTGAGAGAGGATGGCCAGATTTCCGTTGCGTAGGATAGACAGAAGGCAGATCATCCTGCTTTAGGAAATCCATCCTGGTGATCAGAGAGAAGCTTGCGACTCAATGCAGTGTTAGAGATCAGAGCTGAGGACAATAACTTGGTGTTCGAACTATAAGGGCCATCCATCTTGGAAGGAGGCTATTCAATAAATAGTTTTTATAAGGCGAAGTAGAGAATAAACACATGTGTTTAGGGTGAGGCAAATAAACAAGGCGTAATCCGACCTTCAGCTTACTCGATGTGCGAACTAAAATCTATGGTTAAATAGCGCGTTGTTTAACCAACGAAAATTAGAATAAATACGCTATATTTCATTAGATATATTTTTTCTGTACTGTTTAACATGCACACTGCTTATTGATATTGACATTTTTATTCTAATAAATCATAAATATCCTTTCTAAAATTCCTGTATCTTTAACTCAACGCAAAAAATCTTTTCAGGACTTTATTGGCTTTTCCATAGACCTTTCCTAATCTCCCTCTCCAGGAACTACAACAACAACAGTAAGAACAACAACAAGAGCAACAAAAACAGCAACAAAGTAGTTTGTAGGATTACTCCCCGAGTTAATGAAAATAGATAAAATGCAAGAGGAAAGTTCGAATGCAAGTTTGTTTGTTGACAAAGTAGCAAATAAACATGCAATTACTTTTACATCTTCGTCAAGTTTTTCACTGAGAACAATGATAAATATAAAGAGTAAGATCACTTGTATGTTGACAAATAAACTTGGAAAGTAATCATAATGATACCCAACGCTGCGTGTGATCATTATGATTAGTGATCTGATTAAATATGACGATAATGATAAAACTGTTGAAAAAATAGATGACAAATAAACGAACGCACAAACGCGAAGAAGCCAACATCAAAATCCTTATCAGTTCCGTTATGCAAATTGGCTCAGCTCAGTGGCGGACGTAAGGGGGCGGGGGAAGGGGGGGGGACTTGGTCACGTACCCCTCCCCCCCCCCTCCCCCCACAATGGATATGAATAATAGAACATTGTTTTCTTTCAATAAATCATTATTAGTCGCACAAATAAGCATGCTTAGTTAATGATTGTTTCAACATCAAAAACAATAACAACAACTACTACTATGTGTATATATACTATGTGTGTGCGTACGTATATAATATTGATATGTACCTATGTTCCGTGTGTGTGTACATGTTATATATATATATATATATATATATAATAGATTATATTATTATATATATATATATAATATATATATATATATATATATATGAATAATTATCACATCGAACCGTGATTCATTTTATATATCATTCGAGCTACAAATGTCCTTTAATATCTAAATTCACTCTACCTCGGAATTGATTTTTTTTCATATATATGTAACGAAGGGGAATTTTTTAGTTGATAATAATTTCGTCCCCACATGGTTCGATCCCATGTGGGGACGAAATTATTATCAACTAAAAAATTCCCCTTCGTTACATATATGAAAAAAAGTATATCATTTCCAAGGTAGAGTGAATTTAGATATTAAAGGACATCTGTAGCTCGAATGATATATATATATATATATATATATATATATATATATATATATATATATATATATATATATATATATATATGTGTGGTGTGTGTTGGGTGTGTATACTATATATGTGTGTATAAATATTTGTATCATACATATATATATATATATATATATATATATATATATATATATATATATATATATATATATATATATATATATATATATATATATATATATTATGTAACATCACAAACGCTTTGCTCATCTATGTAATGTTCGTAATTAAGGAAACTTACATTGCTTGTTGAAACGTGTTATAGAAAATCAGTGTTTATGGTTCTGAATTAAAGAACGACATTTAGACGACAAGTTGCAAAAACTATACAAAAAAAATAAAAACTATCAGTTTCCAAAAGTCACGAGAGACGCACGGAAAGAACAAAGTTGAAACTTGCAGTGATGTAAATGTATTTGGGTGTGTGTGTGTTCAAGAGAGAGAGAGAGAGAGAGAGAGAAGAGAGAGGGAGAGAAATTAGCAATCTGACGAAGGGAAAGGAAAATTTCAAGTGACACACTGAAGTCTGAAGATAATATCCTGGCGAAAGGAATCGATAGAACGTCTTTCCGACGACAACAAATCATCAAGACGCGCACTCACGCTCACACACACATCCACACACAGTGAGGGACTCGTGAGCATGCGCGCATACGCTCTCTCTCTCTCTCTCTCACACACACACACACACACACACACGGACACACATCATGGTGTGGAAGACATGCCCTATCTCCCCATCGGTGAAATAGGGGAAGAAGAAATTGGAAAAGGAGAAGCAGAAGCGATGAAAGAAGAAGTAGAAGAAAAAAAAGAAGAAGAGGGGAGGAGGAGGAGGAGAAAAACAAATAATCAAAATAACGGAGGACTGCGCAATCAAGGGTTGAGAAACGAAGGTGAGAGCTGCAAGTCTTCCCTTTATTTACACTCTCAGAATATGGAAGCCTAGGCCGAGTCCAAGGCATGGGAAGAGGAAAATGAGCCTTTAACCTTTATAGCCCCGAACTTTTTATTACACTTAACCTTTATAATAGCCTTGAACATTTTGATATTTAAGTTCACCATCATCCATTTTATCAAATTTTGCCTTTATTGCCACAGAACATCATACAAAATTTATTTGGTCACTTCGACATATTCAACATTAAGCCTTTTTAACCTTGAATTGTGTAACATCCGACGTTCTTAACTGTAACCATCTAGGAACTGAATCTTCAAAATATTGAACACGTGTCAAGTGGAATCTTTAGAAGTGTTAAGTTGT
>NC_087209.1:38310481-38327981 GCF_015104395.2 Macrobrachium nipponense | reverse complement strand
TAAAATCAGTATGTTAAAATCACTAAATACGAAAATACTTAAATCTATTACATTAAAATTATTAAATGCGAAAAAATTTAAATTATTAAATGAGAAAAAATTAAAATCATTACATTAAAATCATTAAATGTGAAAAAATTTAAATCATTACATTAAAATTCTCAAATGCGAAATGAAAATTAAAATGATTACATTAAAACTATTAAATGTCAAAAAAAAATTTACATCATTACATTAGAATTATAATATGCGAAAAAAATTTCAATCATTACAGTACAATTGTTAAATGCGAAAAAAAATTCAAATCAATACATCAAAATTATTGAATAAGTGAAATATTTAATTTATTACATCACATTATTGAATGCGAAAAAACTTAAAATCGTTACATTAAAATTACTAAATGCGAAAAGAATTTAAATCCTTACATTGAAATAAATTAAATGCGAGAAATATTTTAATCATTGCATTAAGATTATTAAATACGAAAAATTGCAAATTTTTACATTAAAATTATCAAATGGGAAAAAAATTTACATCATAACATTAAAATTATTAATAAAGTTTAAAACAAATTCAAATCTTTATATTAAAATTACTGAACGTGAAAAAATTTAAATCATTCCATTAAAATTATTAAATGGGTAAACAAATTCATATCATTTCATTAAATCATTAAGTGCGAAAAAAGACTAAAATTATTAAAGTCCTTAAATGCGAGAAAAAATTTTATCATTACATTAAAATCATTAAATGCCAAAAACAAAATCTAAATTATTACATTAAAATCATTAAATACCAAAAACAAAATGTAAATCATTACATTAAAATCATTTTATGCCAAAAATTGAATTTAAATCATTACATTAAAATCATTAAATGCCAAATACAAAATTTAAACCATTACATTAAAATCATTAAATGCCAAAAACAAAATCTAAATTATTACATTAAAATCATTAATGCCCCACAAAAATTAAAATTATTACATTAAACTTATCAGATGCGAAAAAGCCGCAATACGAACAAACTTTGATTTATCATATTAGAATTTTTAAATGTGGAGAAACTTGAAATCACTTCATTATAACATGAAATGCGAAAAATCATTGTATACAAGAAGATAAAATCATTACCTACATTAAAACCATTATATGCAAAACAAAAACTTAAAATCATTGCATTACAATATCGTTATATGAGAAAAAACTATAAATCAGTAGATTAAAATCATTAAATGTACCCCCAAAATTTAAATTATTACATTAAAATCATTAAATGCAAAAAAGATAAAATCAAAATATCAAAATCATTAAATGCAAAAAAATTAAAATCCATATATCAAAATCATTAAATGTCCCCTAAAATTTAAATCATTACATTTAAATTATGAAATGAGAGAAAATTTTAAATCTTCGCATAAATGCATTGAATTAAAAATAAACTTAAAACCTTAACATTATTGCATCCTCAGTTATTTTTATTTGCATACAAAAACTGAAGAAGAAAAGAAGAAGAAGAGAAGAAGAGAAGAAGAAGAAGAATCAAGTAAAATCCTTGTTCACTTTCCCTTGCGTAAATATTTTACAACTTGGTCGATTGCGCGAAATCTCCTTCGTGAGATATATTGATATTGCCTGTTATGAGACCCTTAATAACGACTTATTGGAATATCT
This sequence comes from Macrobrachium nipponense, assembly GCF_015104395.2. Classification (NCBI taxonomy): domain Eukaryota; kingdom Metazoa; phylum Arthropoda; class Malacostraca; order Decapoda; family Palaemonidae; genus Macrobrachium; species Macrobrachium nipponense. The sequence continues at coordinate 38,326,305 of NC_087209.1, read as the reverse complement.
ATCAACGCAAATGGATCAAGGAAAGTGTTGCGTCGACATTCAAAACAGTTTGGCTTGTTGGAGGGGCAAAGGAAACCTATTGAATTGATGTCGGAATCGATACATATTTAAATGAGATCACTGGAAAAATAATTGTTTGGAAAATTAGAACGAGTCAGTAAATAAAAGAACAAGTCGAGGGAAAGGAAAAATATTTAGTACGAAAATGTCTGTTAAAGAAATGAATCTTTATAGGGTTTACCTGGTGCATTAGTGGAAACATTGATAAGAGTTCGTAAATCTGAAATTGAATTATCATTTTTGTGTTCTCAGATAAGAAGGAATCCACTACAAGATGCTTCAAGTGCCCACCTTTAAAACAAAAATATCTTTTCTCCATTTTAACACATGTAAAGTACAGACATCATTCAATATAATCTCTTCATGATGCTCGCTGTGACCCATGGCCGATCACAACATACTCCTATGGTCTGTTGCAAGATTCTATTCAGCCCCTCTCTTTTATCCTGTCTTGAACTGACGTGTAAGGGGAAGGAGGAAAGGGAGTTTTTTTGGGGAAGGGGGAGGAGGGGGTAACCATACTCTCAAAACTGTCTTCCCATTCTAGGCATTGATTTTCGGGATGAGGTTGCTACCCCCCAACCCCACGCCAGATTGTCAGGTTAGCTCAAGTGCCAACGCTATCTGGCACTGATGCCCTGGCACTTCAGTTCAGCCACTTGAGGTCTGACACTTGAGCTGTGATACTTAAGGTCTGGCACTTGAGCGCTGGCATTCTTTGGTGGCAAACAATTGCCGCAGCGAGAATTTTGCGAGTGATTTCATCATTCATAAACTGCGGCGAATCCCAACGATGGATTTTGTGTGCGAGTGGAGCGTGTGCGTCTGTGCGTTTGTGTGTTTGTTTGTTCTTATGGAACAAAAGGCAAGTAGAGTTCTGGAAAGTGGAAATATACTTTGATCTTCACAAATTAAAAGAATTAGAATATCAGTGAGCAATGGGAAACTAAGTACAATGAGATATCAGTTTATATGATGCAGTGAGGTTGAGTCAGGTTCCATAAATGCTTCTGCGCAGAAAAATTCTCACGAAAAGAGGAGTTTCATTCACTCTTACCGAGGAGAATATCAACGTTAGTCTCGACTGACTGATTATTGCCATGTGCCTCCAAAATAAATGAGACATCTAATCAGGAAATGCATTATTTTTTTTTAAATAAAGTTCCTAAAAGCTGCTACAGCGTAATTTGCATAAACTTAAATATGCTGGTACATACGTCACTCACAGGTAAACTAAATACGCCATTAATTACCAGGTCAAGAAGCGAAGACATTTCTCCTGACGTGAACATCATGGAGATAAAAAAAAAAAAAAGAAGAAGAAGAAAAGAAAAATCGATGCCGTCGACGCTGAGAAATATCCGACTTCAAGAAGTAGGACTTGAAGGTTAGAAATCATGAAGTCATGTGTAAAATGACGGCAGAGACGTGACACTCAGTTTGCCATCACGTAACAGATACCTCTGCGGAGACATGATGCTGCCATCTGGTGCTGAAGGTGAAAGTGACATCCATGACGACGACTTTGTATGAGTCACTCATGCGCATGTTTCTTTTGAAGGAATGTTATATATATATATATATATATATATATATATATATATTTATATATATATATATATATATCATTATATATATATATCATATATATATATATATATATATATATAGTATATATATATATATATTATATATATATATATATATATATGATCTATATATATATATATATATACTATATATATATGTGTGTGTGTGTGTGTGCGTGTGTACATATATATATATATATATATATATATATATATATATATAATATTATATATATATATATACATATTTACATATATATATATACATATATATTCATATATATATATCATATATATATATATATATATATTATACATATATCATATATATATCATATATACATATACATGTACGTATATATACATATACAATATATATATATATATATATATATATATATATATATATATATACTATATATATATATATATATATATTTATATATATACGCAAAATATATATATATGCAATATAAAAACACCGTATCGCGCTTTTAAGTAATCAGTAGAAGGATCCACAGTGATATTCTTGTTTATCCAGACGAAATATATTTGTGGAAATATTTACGAAGATAATAGCTTTCGTCCACAGAAGGATGGACAAAAGCAATAATCTTTGAAAATATTTCCACAAACACATTTCGTCTGGATAAACAAGAATATTACTGTGGATCCTTCTACTTATATATATGTATGTTATATATATATATATATATATATATATATATATATATATATATATATATATATATATATTTATATATATATATATATATATATATATATGTATATATATATACGTATATATATATATATATATATATATATATATATATATATATATATATATATATATATATATATAAATATATATATATATATATATATATATATATATAAAGATATATATATTATAAGTGAGACATATTCTAATGAGCACTGAAATTCAACGGCAGAAAGTCTACAGAAGTTTTCGTCCGTAGAACCATCCGAGCGTCCACTCTCTGCTCTGAACAGGGAAGACTCGGCGAACCTGTTTACGTTGGGACGTGACCGCAAGCTCGTCGCCCAGATAACTAGCCGAGCGCCCTTGTTCATTTGCCGAGTCATTAGGTACTCTTTCAATTAATCTTTTAATTGACCTTTCAGATTGACAGTGACGCAGCAACATTTCTTTGTGGAGGGGAATGACAAAACAAATATACGAGAGTATTCTAACATCAGTTTATGGCTCAGGCTTCAGTTGGAATGAGAGAACTTAGTTCAGGGAAGAAGGGAAACAAAAGATAGCAGATAGACGCCCTTCCTACATCCCTACTGGGGACGGGGGCCGGGGGGCGCGGGTGGGGGGATGCCGGTTGGGAGTTCGAGAGGGTGTCACTTCTGAATCGCAGTCCGCATTATGGAATGAAGTTGCACGATTCATTCTGTTTATTTCAACCGAATCTTCAAACCCACTACAGTCTGCTAAACTATCCCACATGAAATTTGAGTTTTATACATGTACGCACAACACACACACACACACACACACACACACACATATATATATATATATATATATATATATATATATATATATATATATATATATATATAATCGAATACTGGATGCTGAAGCACTATATATATATATATATATATATATATATATATATATATATATATATATATATATATATTATATATATATATACATATATATATGTATGTTTGTATGTATATATATATATATATATATATATATATATATGTATGTATAAATAATGGTTTTTTTGCCACGAAGGAAAAAATGAAAAACAAAGCTTTTTCATTTTTTCGTTCGTGGCAAAAAAACCTTTATTTATACATAGCATCACGTTTTATATACTTCGTGATCAAGTTATTCATATATATATGTATATATGTATGTATGTATGTACGTATGTTTATGCGTGAGCATGTGTCATTGTGCGTGTGTACTCTTGTGTGTCCCTTTCCTATGTAGCTTAAAACACAGGACTACAGGCAATTGATTCTTGCTTCAGCTCAGTTTGCTGGATAATTCAGGCAACTCCGAAAACTGAAGAACCAAATAAATCGCCGATTCAATCTCCTTGCAACAGAGCGTCTGGCTGAAGCTCATGTTCTCGTTGTCGACAAGAGCTTCTACAGGGAATAACGTCTGGGAGAAAAACTAAGTTATTAACATAATTACCATGATTGATAAGATAGGCTATGTTACTTTATTATAACTGCTTTTGCATTAGTTTTCTGTAAAAGAACGCTATTGTGTCTGCTTGTCCTGTCCGTCCGCTGCCAGATCTTATTTTTTGCACCCTTCTAACATCAGTAGTTTTTATTTCATTTAAGGTTAAAGTTAGCCATAATCGTGCTTCTGGCAACGTTATAGGGCAGGTCGCCAAAGCCCGTAGTTAAGGTTTCATGGGCTGAGGCTCATACAGCGTCTATACAGAAAACTCGATTGCGCCGAAGAAACTTCGGCACATTTTTTTCACTTATGATATTCATTGTTTTCATTATTGTTCTTGCCATTTCTCATTCTGTCTCTACTTGGGGTTAGTATTTGTGCTGTGGTTGGTGGTGAATAATAATAATAATAATAATAATAATAATAATAATAATAATAATAATACTAATAATAATAATAATAATAATAATAATAATTATTATTATTATTATTATTATTATTATTATTATTATTATTATTATTATTATTATTATTGCTGCTGTTGTTGTTGTATCAACATTTCTATTTTGATTCCCTTCGTCTCTTTTTTTCCTATCCCTGTTAATGCCTATTAACATTGTCAACAAAACTTAATATTAGCATTTTCACATCTCACCAGTAAATATTTTTTTATTAGTTTTGTTTAAAAGAAAAATAAGAATTTTTTAACAGTTAGTGTTCGTTTTCCAGTACGAATTAAACTGCATAATATTTCATTGTGCTCATGACTAATATTTTATCCTTATTCATTTTCTACAGTTTGCTCTAAAATGCTCATAAATCTAATTTGTATCAGTTTTGTTTTAAACGTAAAGTAAATAAGTGCACTATTTGATCTTCCTGTCTTTCTTTCACTTTAGTCAAGGCAAATTCAGTTGCCAGCGCCATCGGACTCCGTACACCGAATGAGACGTCCGTCATTTCAAAAGTTTAGTAGCGGGAATTAGTTTAAAAAGTGATCGACCCATAATACATTACGTAACATTCAATTACCATTTAATTAGCATTCAGAGTATTGGATATTGATTATTATGGTAACAAAATATCGGACTTGTTACCCAGCCAATTTATTTATCGCCAGATTTATCTGTAACCGATGGAATAGGTTTTTTAAAGCGCCTTCTTCCACGCAGCCTCCTCACTGCCGAAATGCATTCGTTCGCCCACGTGGCAATCACAGATCCCACGATTCTTTAGGTCGTAAGTAATACAGAGAGTCTTCAGAGAAATGTGTGATTGATTGCTTTCGATGTTTTATTAGATATCGGAATCAGTTGCCGAATGACGAAGAATGAGATGGAACCACAAAGCAATTTGAATAATCGTTCAAGGGTTCCTACCAAGGGATCTTCGTTCTAATCTTGGATACGAAATTCGGGGCCTTTCCTTACATGATGGAAAAATTTGTTCTTGCACAACTAAAATGGTTGCTTTTATTGAGTCCCTTTGCAAGAAAGGAGAACAACTGAAAAATATAGAAATTGTTTAATATTGATTCTTTATCGATTTTAAAAATGTGGGTATTTATTCTGCCAACAATTGTCTTCACAGGTTTTAATAATCCTAGTCTGAGCTAAAGCCAACATGACCACGAATTCCAGACTCTTTCCTCGATTTAGTTCAACCAAATGTATTTTATAATCACTTTCCTTCTAGTTGCTATTCAACGAGGCTTTGCCTAACTTCACCTGTCTGCTCTCTCTGTCAAGTATATCTGATGAACAACTCTCCTATGGCTGGCCCGAGGGATTAGATATTTTAACGTGGCTAGGAACTAATTGGTTACCTAACAAGGGACCTACAGCTTACTGTGGGATCCGAACCACATTATATCGAGAAAGGAATTTCTATTCACCAGAAATAAATTCCTCTGATTCAACGTTGGTAGAGCGGAGAGTCGAATTCGTGACTACCGGATCGGCAGACGAGCAAGTCAACCACTCCTCCAACGAGGAACTTCCTATCTCTGTGATCTGAGGAATTGTCTACTCAGGAGCTAACTGAATGAGGGAACATCTTGTAAATAACGATGAGAGTGATATTCATAACTTCACGGAAAAAAACAAATTCGAACATTCAAGAAGAAAAAGATGGCGGCGACCATCCATGGTGTGATTTTAACAAAACAGCGACTTCTCTTCTCACTTCTAGCCCCAAAATATTGACAGATCAGAGTGAAGGGAGAAACAAAATATTTGTCTCACACTCATTAGTTTCAACCAAGTTTCCTTTTTCAGTAGTATCGAAAAGAGCTGAAAAGGAATGGAATATTATATGTTACGAGCAAATGGTGTTGAAAAGGAATCTCCTGACGAAGAGGAAGAAAGGTTGGTAGGAAAAAACGTTCAAAGTAAAGAAACAACTCAACAGCAGATTCAGAGCATTCACACAAGAACCTTGAATTTCGCTAAAAGAAAGAGAGAGAGAGAGAGAGAGAGAGAGAGAGAGAGAGAGAGAGAGAGAGAGAGAGAGGACGTCGTAACGCCTCAAGCAGGAAGTTTTGTCAAAAGTGCTTTATGTCAGACCTTCTCAAGATACTTGGAACAGCATGAACTTCAACAAAAGCAGCCGGAGGTCCCGAGAGAAGATGACCCGCAATGGGTATGGCTGTTGGTGTTTGTTTATTATTTACCACATTTCAATTCCTTTCTCCTCTTCTTCTTTGCCTATCCTCATATAATTAGGACTTTCGGTTCAATGAGAACTTGCTAGGCAAGAGCGTGCGTAACCTTCGGCAGAATGAGAGATAGATAATCAGATGATTTCTGTTTATGGAATCCAGACTGATGACCGGGGAAGAGAAACGGTTAAGGAATTCCAGTTATTTTCCATAGTGAGCAATGAGCGGAGCTTCAAAGATAACAGGCACAACATGAGCTTTAAGGACTATCTGTTGGAGCGAGGTTGGGTGTAAGGTTAGTAAGCTCATACTAAAAGTTATTGCGCAGAAACTTGCAGTTGACCTCAGGCGTCTGGTGGAAGTATCAAAGGGTCAACACGAGGCATATGTAACCGAAAATATGAGTGTACATAAACCGATTTCTAAAGATTAGATGCTCGTTTTTTGTCGTCATACTTGTCCCTATCTGGACAATGGTACCTGATCCTTCTTACATTTTCCCCACTCACTAAGCGAATCGTGGAAAGCTAGACAATGACCACAAATTTACATCTAATAATATAGGACCTATTTCACCAGACCACAAGAATTCTGTTGACACTGTCTTTTGGTGAATGATATTTAAAATACATGTGATCCAAACTACATAGAGCCTAGAAATGATGCATTGGCTTTCTGTTCAGTAGACACGGTAACTATCTCAAAAAACATAAATGAATATTATTTTTCCTTATATGGAAAAGTATTGGCTTCTATAGTGTGCATTGCAAGTGTATGTAAAACTGTACCGAATGCAGTTATTTGGAATTGGTCTTTTGTGGAAATGAAAGAATCATAGGTAAATTTTTCCAGGAAACTTTCATGAGATCTCTGTCTCTCAGCGTTTCAGATTATATGAGAATTCTCGCATAAACCAAAGTCACAGAGGACTATCGAATGTAGTTTGGAAAAAAAACATTTCTGATGCAAAACATACAACAGCAAACATCGCCATAATTTCTTTTGACTCATTAGGGCTCAGTGCCTAATGCTAATTTAGGAGGTGTCTTCGTGCACACTTTTGCTAATTACCAAACGTCAGCCAGTGTTCCAAGCGAACTGTCTTTATGAAAATAACAGGCATGTCTGGAAATGAACTATTATTGAACGCAATTTCATTTCCAGCAGGAGTTTGTTTTCTTTTTTGTTTCCAATAAAAGTTTGCACTTCATTCTTCTAGGCTTTTTTGCAGACTTAGTTTTCGTTTCGCAATAGAAGCCATATCTTCATTTTTTCTCCTTCATTTTTTCTGAACCTGAAACTCCAAAAAATTCTTGAACAGCTTTATGATATTTATCAGCCGAACAGTAAAGATTTACTTCGCAGTGTCGGTGAAATGCACTTTGATATAAATGTACTACCTGTTTCTGCATTTTGATTTCAAGATGTTACTGGTAACCGGTAGGTCACCATGATATAATAATGAAACACTGAGACTTGTTGTCCGTGGCTATAGTGAGGAAGGAGCAGTTGCAGACCTAACAAATATAACAGATGATAGTTTGGAGAAGTAATAAGAGCTCTTGAACTTTGAATCGTCGGTAAAATCATGAAGATGAGAATAACTTGGAGCCACTGACAAAGCGAAGAAGAAGAACTGGTGACAGACCAGTACGGAAGACAGAGTGCCATTTTAGTTTATTTTCCTGCCACATTTGATTCAATCGTACCCCTGGATGGTAAATACCCCATAAAACATAGAAACTGTTGAGTACCAAAATAATAAAAAAAAAGTTTATTATTGGGATCAAGACGCCTTTATTCACCATACGTGAGGATCACTTGTCCCATCCATGATACAAACAGATTAACACACAGAACAGTTTGAGGATTCACCTATAAGTGAAATTCTAGCAGTACTAGAATGGCTAGTGATCATATTTCCTACGCGGAAAATAGCATTTGTATCTGTAACGAAAGCAGGGAGAAGAATTTAACTAAGAGGCGTAAACAATAAACATTGACATACTGAGTATGATATTTGGAGAGCAAATGAGACTAAGAAAGTCAATGTTTTACAAGTGTTATAGCACAAAGGACTTACAAGAAGCGTGTGGATGAATCGTAACAACCTTCGTTTGCGTCTACAGCAGTTAATTTACCTCCAGAAAAGAGAGTGGCGTGTGAGGAAAAAAAACTGTGCCGTCGGAGAAGCATAAGCCTCCATAAAAGAGTCGAGGCGAACAAAAACTCTTAAAGTGTGCCATTGTTCACTTGATTTTTTTCCCTCGTATTTTGTAAGCTTTCTTTTACAGTGCTCCTTCTTAAGCATGTGTATATTGACTTCTGTCTCTCGCGTGAGCCTGGAGTCTTTGGACATTCATAGTGGTTGTAGAAACAGCATGATATGGCTAAAGGAAATGAAGCAGTAGTAATAAAAGCATATCTGGCCTTTGCAACGTATCCTTGTTTCTGTTGGTCTAGTCTTTTTGTGCCTGTGTATGTGTTTGTATCTACACAAGTTCCTATTGTCTTTCGTCAAAGTTTTTCACTTCTTTTTATTCTTCGTTTGGTTTAATTAACATTTCTGCAATAAATATGTAAAGAAAATACAAGTTAAATCATCTGTTGATCGTTGTGGTCACTTGGTGCATTCGTTCCCTGCATACCATTGAATCCCGAAGCAGCCGGAACCAGATCATCAACTTGGCAGCCCTCGCAATTCACCTTCCCATCAGAAAAGAAGGAAAAATGAGCGGGAGGGAAAGAATGCAAAGACAACGCTGCGAGACATAGAAACTTTTAGGAAACGTACGACTCCGAGTCCACACAAGAGCCATAAAGAAACGCATCCCATCGAGGAGAGGGAAAGGACGTTACAAAAGACCGGGTCCCTTGGTCGGGTGGTAGGCGGGCAGGGAGGGGGCGGTGGTGAGTGGGGGGAATGGGGTTGTACATCGCAGGGAAGAAAAAGAGGCGCAAAACAAAAGATGGTTATCTGAAAACAACAACAAGATGGCACCGAGCCTGGCGACTCTCGTTTCACTGCTTAAAGTTCAGAGAGGAAGAAAAAAGGCGAGAGGTCGGGTGAGGGAGGGAGGGAGGGAGGGAGTTAGGGTGGGAGGACACAAAGAGGGACCGGTAAGTAAATACAAACTCATTGGTTTCTAATCTCGCTCTCGTTTACTTGGGAAAAAAGGCAGGATGCATCGGGTCAAGGAAGTGCCGTTGATTGTACACTCGGCTCGGCCAACGTGGAATCACAGGAATTTATTTCTGGTGGTAGAAATTCATTTCTCGATATAATGTGGTTCGGATCCCACAATATTCTATAAAAGCTACGTAAAAATATCTAATCCTTCGAGCCAGCCCTAGGAGAAATGTTAATCAGCTCAGTGGTCCGGTAAAACTAGGATATACTTAATTTAGTACACATAGCTCGCAGTAGCAGGTCCATGGTTCTATTTATTACCGGACTGTTGCTCATCAGTCGAGTCATGGGTCTAGCAACCTCATCCCTACAGAATTCCTCGGAACCGGAAGTTCTACCCTTCTAGATACAACCTCGCCAGCCTCAACCTCTATTGAGAAGAGTGACATATATATTATATATATAATATTTCAGTCACTCAAGATATATAGACTTCAGGAGGGTCCATGATACACATGTGTTTAAAAGGGCCATGTTTATTAACAGCAAAGAAACGTTTCGCACTACTCAGTGCATCATCAGTCTGTCAAAAGTAAAAGACACAATAAAATACATTATTAACATAAAAAGGAATTCACAAGGTAATTAAAATTTACAAGTTAAAACAAAAAAGTAAAAGAGTATAAAAAGTACATAAAACAGAAACCAAAAAGAGACTACCAAAAACACCAACCATCTATAAGCAGGAGAGAAGAGGGAATGACATACAATGACGTCCAAGGCCAGACGACAACTATGCCAGATACAAAGTTCCTGAGGAAGTATTACTATTGAGAGAGGGAACCAGTCTTTTAATATATAACGATTCTAAAGTTGTTAAGTGATCTGGGTCCCTTACATAACCAATTATTGAAAAGTGTTGTTTCAGGACTACGGTTTTACATAATGCGGCATGATTTCTAATATTAGAAAATTCTGGCTGCTTAATTCTTTGGCCAGTGCGAAAGCTAAAACCCAAATGGCTGCAATATCTGACCTGCAGTAACCTCCGTGTCGATCCAACGTAAGAGCCCGGACATCCAGGGCATGTGAATTTATAAACCACATTGGATCGCATGAAGACTGCAGGCGATCTTTGAAATTAAAAAATGATCCTATTGTACATGGGTTGTTAGAGATCAGTTTTACGTTAAGACAGGGGATTTCCTGTTCGATTATTCTTGTGAGTATTTAAGAGAATTTGGAGTCAGACGTATACGGGATTGAGGCATAGAATATTTTTTGGGACATCAAAGTTGACTGTTGGAGGTTGTAAGAACTGTGTTAATAACTTATGGTGATTTTATGAACTATATCTTGTGGATAGGAGTTTATCTTGAAAAAGTTGAATAAAAAGACTATTTTCTTTGTGAAATATTTGCCAAGTTGAAGAATATTTTAGAGCTCTATGGACCAAGGTGTAGATGGTATTAAGTTTGAAAGAATATTGACAGGAGCTATAGTAGTTATTGGGCTAAGCCCGTATATTGTCCGCTTTCTATAAACAGAAGTAGTGAACTCGGAATTATGTCTCGTTACATTAATATCTAAAAATGGAAGACTACCTTCGCTCTCTACCTCCATGGTAAATTGAATGTTTGGATGAAGTTGATTAATATATTCCAAAATAGAGAACATTGCCAAGAGTGCTGGAACATTTTGTAGCGTAATGCACACACACAGACACACACGCACATATAACATATATATATATATATATATATATATATATATATATATATATATATATATATATATATATATATATATATATATATATATATATATATATATATATGTGTGTGTGTGTGTGTGTGTGTGTGTGTGTATGTGTGTGTAGTTGTATTTGTTTATCTATGCGTATGTGTGTGTGTATATAGTTAGATAAAACAGACAAAAAAATAAGCTAAACTCGACTTTTCTTTGGAAGTGGTTGAGACACGAAATGACACGTTTCTTCAGGGCCAAACAGCCCCATAAAAAGAAAGAAAGGAGGACAAAGAGGGGCCGTAAGTACTGTCCTCAGAAGTCCAAGAGAAGTACGCAAGGAATCCTGTTCCAAAACGAGGAACCGTCCTTTGACAATCTCTGGAAAGAATACGTAAGAGTCCTTTGGTTTGATGTCCTTGCACGGTCAAAGCGTAGAGCTAAAATTATTATTATATATATATATATATTATATATATATATATATATATATATATATATATATAAAGATTATTCTAACTAGGAAATCATCCCGACTCCATTGCAGAATTTGTAACCACTGAATTGTACAAATTAGGCTTGATATTGGAATACGGCAGGAAGAGAGCTTACCATAAAATGGTATTCCTAAATGGCTGGTTGGAGTTAGGACTATCCCTCAAACTTCAGGTTAATAGTCCATCTAACTCTTCTGGCTTTAGTTGAACTTCTTATACCATGAACTCCACCTGTCAATGTCAGCACATGTAGATGGTTGACTGATAAAAATATAGAATAGGACCACTAAGCTGAAAAGGAAATCCGTTTGGGAGAAATAGACCACAAGTACAGTCTTCCCAGCCGAGCTATCACAGACGAAAGATGTATGGAAGCAATGGCAGGTGTATTTAACCTCAAAATAGGAAGATTTGAAAGGAAGGATCTGTTATTGGGAGTTCAGTCTTGAGCAAATAGAAGTTAAAACTATAAGTGAGAAAGTATGAACATCAGATTCCGAGGGCGGATGGTTCCAAAACTGGAAGTCGCACATTACCTCATCGAAGCTCTCCAGCTTTTAATTATTTGGTAATTATTTTGACACGAGAGAGAGAGAGAGAGAGAGAGAGAGAGAGAGAGAGAGATAGTCATTCATATTCATGTAAATTAATCAGCGGGGTTCAAACCTTGGTAATAACATTAAAAAAAAAAGAAAAAAAAAGCTAACGCCTTGACCTGTACGAGGCCGTCAAACAAGTGGGAAACATTCAAAGTCATAGGACACTATACTTTTCCGTTTCATAAATATTTAATCTGATTATATGTGATAACGATACAAGTCGTCTCTATCAGATTCATGATGATAGTAGTTCTTATCTTTCGAGCAATGATACCTTTCTTATTCAGCATTCCATCAATGACGGGCCTCCCAGGAACGACAGCCATCCTATTTATCAGTCTTTCAAAATTTGTCTCTTGTCTTTATTAATCTAACGAAATTGTTTGACCCATCGCTTATTCCAGAAATAATTATCGCTGTGTTATCTTGTCTATCAGTCCAGCAACAGATATGGCCATTTTTACAATATAAAAAGCAGCAGGTATTTTCTTGAAGCAGCTACCAATGCTAGACGTTTTATTTACCATTCTTTCTTTCTTTCTTTCTTCAACTCTTCAGCTGTAAACCCTTATGGACATAGTCAGCAGACTACAAACTCAAGATGTCTCCAAAAGGAAATTAGCCTGCAGAGAGAGAGAGAGAGAGAGAGAGAGAGCAGCTATAGGAAAAGGTTATATAAAAATAAATATACGGGAATAAAACATAAAACCGATACACCAGAAATTCAGGAGACGTCAGCAGAGTGCAGGATTGAAATGGCTCCTCGTTAAATATTTGGAGATCAGAGGATTCCACAACAGCCCCAGGCCAAACTACTCCACATTTCAGTTGTAGCCGAGATCGAACTCCTCGCAAACTAGGAGTTCTATCTTGGCTACAATTTGGCCACAAGATCCTGCCATGGTAGTTTGCTGTCTTATTCAAATTTCCAGCGATTATAGCTTGTGCTGTTGACATGTTTCCATGAGGACAATTGTCGTGTTTATCAACAATATCAGTTGTCTTGTTTGATATTACGGCTTTATTAGCAATCTTATCATTCCAGTTTGATAGCTGTCAAATTGAACCTGTCGAAAGCATTGTTTTTCGCTTTCTCGGGGAGTAAGCCTACAAACTACTTTGCTGTTGTTGTTGTTGTTGTTCTCGTTGGAGGGTAGGAAAGGTCTTTGGAAGACTAAAAACGTCTGAAAAAGGTGTTTTGCGATGGGTTAAAGATTCAGAAATTTTAGGATAGGATATTTATAATTTATTCATTAGAATGAAAAAGTCAATGATATGCATGGGAAACTACAGAACAATTATTTCTATTAAGATAAAGCGCATTTCTTTTAATTTTCGTTGGTGAAACAACGCTCTGTTTGACTACAGATTTTAGCATGTGCCTCGAGTAAGCTGGAGTCGGATCACGCCTTGTTTTTCTTCCTATTCTTGCTATGATGACCATCATGTCGCTGCCGCCAGCTGTGATAACTGTCTTACTTGCCGTTCCATCGATAACAGTTAACTCTATAGTATTTTCAGCCATGCCAGTAAGTTTAATCACCACTCGAGACGTGCAACAAGTAAACGCTCTCATAGTTTCAGATACTACGCTCCTTGCGTTTGGATGAGCATGTGCAGTCGCCGCTTATGGCAATGCCTTTGGCACGTGCTTATCTTATCAATCTGCAAGTTGAAGGCCTGATGTCATACCACTAATTAGACATTCCTATTTCTGTATATAAGCTTAAATATATACACATACATACAGACGTACACATATACACACACATATATTTATATGTATGTGTGTATGTGTTGTGTATGTATTTTTATCACATATACGGTGACATTGTTTAGTATTCAGAAATATAAAGCTACTCATTTCGTTTAATATCTAATATAACGCACACATATACACACACACACACACACACACACATATATCTATATATATATATATATATATATATATGTGTGTGTGTGTGTGTGTGTGTGTTGTATGTGTATTTATTATTACATACACAGTGACATTGTTTTGTAGTTCAGAAATATTAACCTACTCATTTCGTTTAATATCTAGTGTATATAATATATATATATATATATAATATATATATATATATATATATATACATACATACATATATAACATATATAAATATATACACTATATATTATATAATATATATATATTTTTATAATTTTTTTTTTTTTTTTTTTTTTTATATAAGTATATGTGTGTGTGTGTGTGTGTTGTGTATGTATTTTATCACATACACGGTGACATTGTTTTGTATTCAGAATTATTAAGCTACTCATATCGTTTAATATCTAATGTATAATATATAATATATATATATATATATATATATATATATATATATATATATATATATATATATGTGTGAATACTTATCACATCGAACCGTGATCCATTTATAAATCAATTCAAGCTACAAATGTCCTTTAATATCTAAATTCACTTTACCTCCCAAATGATATATTTTCATATATGTACCGAAGGGGAATTTTTAAGTTGATAACAATTTTCGTCGCCCCATGGGATCGAACCACCGTCCAGGTGGACGGGGACGAAATCAGGACAGTCAGTGACGCTATCCAATCAGCCAACAGAGACACTATAATTACGAAAGCACCCAGATCGAGGGTGATTTGTAAGGTCAGAATCGATATGAACTTATAGCGTCTCTGTTGGCTGATTGGATAGCGTCACTGACTGTCCTGATTTCGTCCCCGTCCACCTGGACGGTGGTTCGATCCCATGGGGGGACGAAATTGTTATCAACTTAAAAATTCCCCTTCGGTACATATATGAAAATATATCATTTGGGAGGTAAAGTGAATTTAGATATTAAAGGACATTTGTAGCTTGAATTGATATATATATGTGTGTGTATGTATGTATGTATATGTGTGTACGTATGCTTTTATGCTTGTGTGTGAGCATGTGTGTTGATTTTTTTTGTTTTTTATTTTGCTTGTACAGTGCCTTGTGCATGTACACCTAACGAAAAATGTACAAACGAAATGCATTACCTTGATGCACGACCTTCGGTATTCGCCGAAGTATCGAGTTTTCTTTAAACCTTCCATTTTATCCTTATTTTTTGCAACAAAACGAGAAGAGAAACAACAGAAAAGGATTGAAACGAATGAACCAAAGTAAGAAAAGCTTCAAGAAAAGGAAAGAAGCTCAACGATTCATTGGTTCATTGGGAACCAGAGTTCACTGACAAATAAAGAATAAATATATCAGCCTGATGATTAAATTCGGTATTCACAACATAGTTCTCAGTCATATACTATTTCGGAAGTGGAATCCGAAAGGGAAAGGGAAAGCAGTCAATTCA
>NC_087209.1:38290481-38297981 GCF_015104395.2 Macrobrachium nipponense | reverse complement strand
TTCGTTATCGGGTTCTTCTTTATGTTACTATTTATCATCAGAGATTTCTTCTGGTTTATATTTTCCTAGGTAACATTTTTTTCCATTTTTTTAGTTATCTTTTACCACAATGTTAATGACGTCCCATTGTGCATTTTTTATTTTACTCATGAGCCAATTTGTACAAATTTGTAGTTTTGAAAATTATGCGCTTTTAGTTTAAATTTGTAGTTTAAAGCCCACTCATTGTAAAACGTAAAAGGGATACAAGAGAGAGCGAGCAAGCAATTTACATACATTCTCATCACTTCATTTTAATAAATGAAAATACATACTTCATTTCATTTTCTTACTTTCATGACTAATATCTCTCATTTTGAACAACAGAAGAATTCATCACATAAATTGTCAAGATTTTTTTTTCTTTTCCCTCATAAACTTTCATTTTCGTTATTCACCCTTAGTAGAATCTGCTGACGACAAAAAAATAGAATGGGCGCTGGTGGTACCTGTTGCTATCAGCGAATTGAGGAAACTACTGATGCTATCTAAAGTAGCGCGCCCAGGAGATGGGAACGCAAAGCGTTGTTGTTCATTACCATTGCTATTATGTATGTATATATATATATATATATATATATATATATATATATATATATATATATATATATATATATAGATAGATAGATAGATAGATATATAAGTGTGTGTGGGTGTGTGTGTGTGTGTGAGTGTGAGTGTGAAGTGTATGTGAGCATATATAAAATAAAACACACACACACACACATATATACATAATATATATATATATATATATATATATATATATATATGTATATATATATATTATATATATATATATGTGTGTGTGTTCGTGTGTTGTTGTGTGTGTGTGTGTGCGTGCGTATGCATACGTGTGCTTATGCTTGTGCTTGTGCATGCAAGCGTACGTAGTTTGTATGTGAAGTGCTCCGCTCATGCCACTGAACACAATAATTTCCTTGTTTTCTTACAGTTTGAACTTCGCCCCGCCCTCCCAGTCGCCACCCCCCCCTCCCCCCCTTTTTTTTAACCAGTTGTTTCAACTATCTTCCACTTCATTTCGTTCACTTTCCTTTTGGCCTAACGTTTTCATTTGCTTCGACCTCAACGTGAAGAGTCAGTCAGTTTTCAATAAAAGGCTTACTCTTGATTCGCCTGAAGGGCACATTCAGTACGTTTCATTGATACTAAGGTCACGTCATTGTTTAATAGGACTTTCTGTTTACTATTCGCTCTCCATTCCTTCAAACAAAATAGCAAAGGCTGGTTGTTCCTCGTGAATCAATGCGGTTAGCAAGAGGGAAGCAAAAACTCCTTTATCTTGATCTCTTCCTGAACTCAGAACAATTACGTCACGTTTCATCTTTAGATGAAAGTAAGATGTTCTTTTCTCCTTATCTATTTACTTGTCTCGATGCGTCTATCAGTCGCCTGAATGCGAAAGTTAAACATAAATCTGAGTAGCTTTGACAGAGGTGGTCTCCCTTTTAAGTGTTATTTATCACCAAATATATATATATAATATATATATATATATATATATATATATATATATATATATATATATATATGTGTGTGTGTGTGTGTGTGTGTGTGTGAGTGTGTGTGTGTGTGTGTATATAAAAGTATGTGTTTATGTGCCTTTATCAATCGATTTACGGATTACTTTGCTTCCTGGGACAACGCAAGACCCGAGCGAGCGAAGTCATTTCAAGTTCTCGAGGTAGTTTTTCCTCCCTCGTAACATCCGGGAGGCAATGACGTAACTGCTGTAACGATGTAACTGAGTTAACGGGTGTTTGAGAGAGAATTACAGACTTAATCAACGAGAGATGTGGATGAAATCTAATGAAGGTTCCAGGAGGCGGGTCACAGCCCTCCGCTGGCTGCACACGTATGGCAATCTTTGCTTGTGTATCTACGTAGACTCACGTTCTGAGGATGAAAACCCACGAGATGTGCAGGACGTTTGTGAAAACTCTACGGAAATGACGTCACATGTTTCACTTTTCACAGTACGGTTATAATTATAATATTCCGAGCTAAAACTTCTTAGTTTTCTTCTGAAGATGGACAAAGAATCCCACAAGATTACTGAGTATAATTTTGTTTATTTATATTTACATAGCATTTTACTTAAAACTCGAGTACTTTCTCACCTTCTAAAAGTACTCGACTTGTAAAATACTATGTAAATACAAGTAAACAAGTTATATTAAGTAACCTTGTGGGTATCTTTTTCCATTTTCAATAACAATATTATCCTTGCCATTTATCAAGTGGTACTCATTGCTTTTGGCTACACGCTGAGCCTTTAATATACTTCTCTTCCCCCGTGCAAAGCATTAGTACTGTAATCTGAAGTCCTTTTGAGTTCCAAGTTTTTCACAGGCTCGTGGCAGCATCCGATTCTAACCGACATTCTGGAAAGATGCTGGACGCGTATTTTACCGGTATGATGTCAATACCACGCTGGCTTCTTCACACGCCGCTTGATCAGTGAAGTAAAGCAATTATGGGTTTTGTCCTTACTTCAAAGGGTTTGTTTGTATTGTTTTTGTTTGATTGTATGGTGTTTTTACGCTGCATGGAACCAGTGGTTATTCAGCAACGGGATCAACGGCTTTATACGTGACTTCTGAACCACGTCGAGAGTGAACTTCCATCACCAGAAATACATATCTCTCACCCCTCAACGGAATGCCCGAGAGTCGAACTCGGGGTCAACGAGGTGGCACGCAAACACCATACCGACCACGCCACTGAGGCGCTCTTACTTCAATGGGTAAACCACATTCATTTGAGTGACAGGAACTGTTGACACATGGGCTGCAATACCCATCAGAGCGGGCAAAGGCGTGGGCATAGCAAATTCATCCCCAAGATCAAAGCTTAAAAGTTCGGAAACGTCTGTTTCTCATGAAAGCAATGAGCAATGCGTCACAATAAGGCCTGTGAAGGCATTCGAGTCGGTAAGTGTTACCTGGTCTATGCGGTAGTCCTCAAGTAACATTTTCCTTTACACAACAAAATAGTTTTTCCGATTTTCGCTGTCACAAAATGGGTCTCACTTTAATTGCATTGAGATTCCACTTACGCAAAATTTCCTTTATTTTACTCAAGGGCACACTCACGAGCACGCTCGCATGCGTATATAGATGTAAACTATTATTTCTTCTTCATTTTGTATGTATGTAGTGTGTATAAATAAAGGTAATGCCACGGAGAAACAAGAAAAAAACGAGAACTACCAAGATTTTTCGGTCTTAACGACCCTTTACTATAGGCAAGACTCCTATAGTAAAGAGGTCTTTAAGACCGAAAGATCTCGGCAGTTCTCGTTTTTGTCATTTTCCTCCGTGGCATTACCTTTATTTGTATAAACATAGCGCTACGTTTTATTCTTGTATGAAAGTACGTAAAATCAATTTCAAATACATTTTGAATCTTAGCCTCCCCACACCCCGTCCCGTCAACATCATAATGAGTTAAAATTGGAAAGGGAGGTCACACTGTAGCCATCAGTCCCCTAAAGCAATTATACGGAAATGGTAAAATCATTACCGATCACCTCTTGGACAATATTTTCTGAGAAACTGAGATAATCCTCTCATGTGTTTCCTCATCAACTCCACTGGAATTACTGTCATCATTTCTCCCCAATACCCCTTTTCCCCTTATAATGGATGGCTTCAGAGAATGGAGTTATTATTATTAGGGCAGATATTGAGGTTCCTTAAGGAAAACTTAACAAGGAAGAGGATTTAAACGCAGCGTATTCAAAGCATTCTGTCTTGACCTAACTTTTCTGTCTAGTTTGTTGTAAACAGGTAACTTTGTCTGCTGCCAATTTTGTTTATATTTTTATTTGTTATAAATGTGGAATTGGAATACAAAATCTCGGCAAAAAAGGAAATTGAGAGTACAACAGCTTTGAAGGTGTAACAGGAGGGAAGCCTCGCAGTTGCACTATGAAGCAATTATCAGATGGTATAAAGCAAGATGGAAGAAAGATAATATGGAGGGAGGTACAGTAATGGGAATGGAAGGGGTTGCAGCTGGGGGCCGAAGAGAAGCTGCAAAGAACCTTAGATTATGCGCACAGTACACCGCATGAAGTGCACTGATGGGCACTACGGGGCGTTCTAAATGTGGTTTGGAATTCGGAGATCATATATCAAAACTCTCGAGATGGAGGAAGATGAATATCAAGGTGTCCGTTGTAGGACTTAGGCAACACCTGGCAAGACCTCTTCACACCTCTGTTTACATTGTCACGAAAGATGTCAAACATGGCTCCTCGAGAACATTTCTCGGTCCTCACTACAGCACAGACTACAGAAAGACTGAAGCTGCGAGATTCTCTCTTTATTTTTCATCAGACTGAGAAAACCAGGATTGAATAGACAGCGCTTTGTTTACAAAGACTATTTGTAGTATGATTTTTATGTTCTTTTGTTTTGATCTTTGTCGTTTTTTTTTAAATTGTATTGTATTTTCATGGCGTTCACTTTTATTAGTTTTCTGTAAAGGAAAACTATTGAGATGGCGATTTGTTTGTCCGTCCCCACTTTTCTGTCCGCCCTCAGATCTTAAAAACTCCTGAGGCTAGAGGGCTGCAAATTGCTGTTGATCATCGACCTCCAATCATCAAATATACAAAACTGTACCCTTCTAACTTCCGTAGTTTTTATTTTATTTAAGAGGACAGGTCACCACCGCGTCGTGGTTAGTTTCATGGGCCGGTGCTCATACAACATTATACCGAGGCCACCGGAAGATAGATCTATTTTCGGTCGCCTTGATTATAAGCTGTAGCGGCTGTACAGAAAACTTGATTGCGCCGAGGAAACTTCGACGCATTTTTTACTTGTTTCAATTGTTTCCGACGCGTCTGTTGTGCGTGTCATTTGTTTTCAAATCGTGTGGGGGTCTATTTGTTGCTGTACGTTCGAGATTTTGCTCTCATGAGTCTGAACGTTACATAAGTAACAAATGCTATGGATATTCTATGCGTTCGAGTTCATACCTTCGTTATTATTATTACAAAGCACCCTTCCACAGATCGTATGTAAAGACAGATGAGCGAAATTTTCCGAGGGCCTTTAACCCTTAAAGAGGAGAGAATAGTTAGCAGATGCTCAGCCGAGATACGCGAACACAAATGCCTCAGAGACAGCGCGGCCGTGAGATGAGTCACAGAGAGATAAAAAATTGGTGCATGGTCATGTTTCCAGAACACCCTTCCTAAAAGCCCCTAGGCTTCCAGAACCTGGAACTCAAGGCGTATGAATCTATCACTGAAAGCACGATCTTGTGGTAAACAAATACACTGAAGTCCCGGAGCCAAAAAACAAAAGGTGGAAAGGTCATAGCGGTTGATGCAGGTTGAGCTGGTGTAAGCGCCAGCCGACAACCCGGTAAAAAAAGATTAGGCCGAGGCAAGCGGTGGGAGGCGCCTGGACCGAAAAAAGGTGAAAGAAAGGTCACAAGCGTTTTGAAAAATGACTGACAGAAGTTGCGAAGCCTGTCGCTGACGGAATTAAGAGGATTTGCGGCTTCTGCAGGTGTTGCCACTCCTAAGGAAATGTGCAATGTAGCCTTCGTTGGGGATGATTTTAATACTTAATAAAGATGCTCCACCAGGTGAGGATGTTTATAGGTAGGGTTCCCTTCTAGTCTGTGCAACATGACGTTGCATTTTGGCTCTCCAAGGCTTTTGCTGTACTGTGACCACTTTCTGTATCCCTATCTGGGAAAAGAAGAAACTGTGAACAGAAACCAATTCACTAAGAAGAGATGTCTTATTAAACTCTTCCTAACAAAGATAAAAGTAAAACTTAGCTGAAATATTTGGCTAGTCTTGCGTTCCTTCCTTTTAAAAGGTGCGTCAGTATCTGCACACAAAATAATAACAGTAATACGGTTAATAAACTGGCATAAGAGTAAATCGATAAAATAGTAATAAAAATTTTAAAAGGCCCGAGATGCCTTTCGACTTCATCGCCTGTCTCCCGAAGAATAATGTCCAGTTACTCTTTAAGATTTCGCCTACTGCTGTGACATTTACTCAATATCTGAAAAAAAATAAAATAAAATAAAATAAAAATAGGAACGGCGGACGAAGGGAATACAGCAATCTTCACTTAACTTTTGCCCTGCATACCTGACATTTTTCCTCCCTCCATACAAATGAGGAGCCTAAGACGAATATCAAATCGCGCAATATTTCTTTAGGGTTTTGTGCATTATAACTTGTGATGTTTTTTCCTCTCTCTTCCCAATGAAACTAAAAAAAAAAAACAAGAATGTACAGAAAACTGTGTCATTCTTCCTCAAACTTTTATCTATTCAAAAGTGGCGTTTTTCTTCCCATGCTTATGAGAATTAGGCTTTTGTAACGAGGAAAATTTTGCACAATTCTTCCTTAAGATCTGACTTCTCATAAAGTGATTTATCCCCCTTTCCTTCATATGAAATCCGGATGTGTTGTCTGAAAAGCATAACTTACAATTCATATGAAAGTGTTAGCCTCCCCAGAAGCCACGTTTTTTCATTCATTTTTTCGTGGAAAGCCAAAAGCAAAAAACGAAGAGAATATATTGTAATTCTTCCAGAACATTTTTCCGACTCAAAAGAGACGTTTTTCCTTCCCTTCACAGAAAATCATGAGCGAATTATGAAGAGAAAACTGTGCAGCTCTTCCTCGAGCCTTTGTCTCTCCTCATAAGTGACGTTTTTCCTTTCCTCCGTGAGAAGTCCGAGGCGAAGGCCGCAGAGGAACGGCGGGTAGCGTTCACGAGCCGGTGGTCTCTTGAAAGCGCCGTCGAGTGGGTTTTCAGAATTTTCCGTCGACCCCGTCAGCCTCTACATTTTGTTTCTTATTTATTCATTCGTTTCTCGCATTCGTCTCGCTGTTTATGACTCTCATTTACCTTTCCTTTTTTCATAACTCATCATACGTCTCTTATTCATTAGAGTTTAGCTAAAAGTTGACATGACGGAAAGCTCAAGGACAGAGAACGGACAAATATTTATACAGGGAAGAGTAAATAGTTACGGTGAGGGCCAGAATCCGCTATGCATTTTAGCTTTCTACGGAAGATATACGAGAAACTTTGTAAAAGTACTGAGAGTAAAAGGAAAGTAAGGAAAATAAAGAAGAAACTGGGAAAAGTAAAAAACAAACAAAAGAATAAAGCAATTGAGGGAATAAACTAGATATATTTTCGCGAAGGAAAATTCCTTTAAAGAAACAATGGTCTCATTTCCGTTCTAGCTGAACCTAAAGAGAAAATAGTCAGACGTTCTTGAGAGCCGACGGGAGGGGCAACAAAGAGCCCTTGTTTAGGGGACATCCTTATGAAAAAGTCTGAAGCTATAGAGATGGTTTCTCTACACACCCCAAAGCTGCAAAGCGTTTGTATATTGTACACGTGTATTCTTACATACCTAAACACCCTACTCAAAGGCATCTAG
>NC_087209.1:38272981-38285481 GCF_015104395.2 Macrobrachium nipponense | reverse complement strand
GTAGATGACTCAAGGGCCACAGCAAAAAGACTGGTCTATCGATATAGCGGTCGTAATAGAACGAGCGAATTACGGCGATTACCTTTCCATTCTCTCTGTTTCATGTATATATATATATATATATATATATATATATATATATATATATATATATATATATATATATATATATATATACTAAAAAAGTCAGTAGCTCGTGTATTTATATACATACACACATACGAGCACACACACATATCTATATATTAATATGAATATATATATATATATATATATATATATATATATATATGTGTGTGTGTGTGTGTGTGTGTGTGTGTGTGTGTGTGTATGTGTGTGTGTGTGTTTGTGTGTGTATAGCAAATAAGTGCACATTTTCTGCTCCAATGCACGCGACATCATTAAACATGGACCCATATAATTATTTTACTTTCTAATAATAACTTAGAGAGAGAGAGAGAATGGGTGGGAAAGAGAGGAAAAGTACAAGCCCAAATAAAATTGCAAGTGACATCTCTCATTAAAAAAATGTTCAAGTACAGTGCATAATTTAACCACATTTTTAATGCTTCTATTCGAGTGACTAAACGGGACATAATGAACACACCACTGGACCACCGGAGGAACCTTCATTTTCCGGCGCAAAGGTCGTCGGTCGAGAACAAGAGGTGTTGTAACACCGAACTCTATAATAAACCAAATTAAATCTTCAGTGGATGGACGGCGCCACAGTACTGGGGGGAAAAAGGGAGCGTTCATTTTTGCCTTCGAGAAGCTAATATTTACACAGGCAACCATATTGCAAATATTATCAAGATGAAGGAAGACAATATGCAAAAGTTAGTGAAAGTATTAATCAGTAAAACTTCATATTTTCTTAAACGAAATAGTGGAAATATTTCCTCTTTTAAAAAGAAGAGAATACAAATACCGATCCATTTAAAACCGACGAAACGCCCCTGAAGCCATTCTTCAGTGACGGAAGTGCAGCGGAAGCTAAGACGAAACCGACAGAACTAAAGGATTTACTACAGACTCTCCGATAAACTATCAAGTAAAATGTCTCACTGACTTACGACTCGATAGACGAAGAGACTTTTCAGGATGTGCTCCACTCCACGACCTTCATTCCGACCTCGATTAGCATACCTGCAATGAAGAAGAAGACAAAGAGAAACTGTTAGTCAAGTTCATACATTTCTATCTATTTGTTTATCAAATTTTTTATCTATTTTCATTTTTCTAATAACTGACCCCTGCTTTCTATATTTCTTTTAACCTTCTGTTACATCTTTCAAATTGACACCATATTGTTAAGAAGCTTGATTTTTAAGTCAATGGCCGCTGTCTAAGGATTGTTCCATCTGGTAAAATATTCATCTTCTGAATGATTACAAGCGAAACGAAGGAAGTCATTACTGGAAACGGGCTCATTTCTGGCGGCCCGGCCCTAACGCTATTCAAATGCAAATACCTCCAAAAGTATTTAAGATAAAAGAAAGAGTCTTTCGGCAGATAAAACTTTACGTCTCTAAATTTCATCTCATATAAGATTTATTTTCAAAATAATATAAATCCACATTTAGATGATGTTTTAATTTTTGCATTAAAATCTTCACTCAAAATTGATGTTTTGAGTACCAAATTCGATCATTTTCTCGGATGCTATTATAGGATTAGTTAAACTATGTCTTCCCACCTCCGCCGCAGCGAATCATTTAGCATTGTATCGTTTGTCATATTATGAGCAGTTTGATGTTGGAAGACTATTTGAAATGCAATTAACAATAACGTTTATGTAGCAGAGTTCCAAGATACCTAGTTAATCCTTTGATGGTTTAACTTGAAGCTTCGCGAGTTATCGCCTTTAGGGAGTCCGACTGATAATAATAATAATAATAATAATAATAATAATAATAATAATAATAATAATAATAATAATAATAATGCAAACAAAAAAAGAACTGTCTATTCAGAGCGGCTATGGGTCACAACGTGATCATGGAACCACAGGAATAAGTGCCTTTATTTATCAATTTCAAAAGTAATCATCATTTCAATTGAACCTTAGTATATGATTCTCGATTCGCGATACCTTTCGGAATCACTATAAAAAAATTACTTTCTATTCAGAGCGGCTATGGGTAACAGTGTGACCCTAGAAGCTACGGGAGTGAGTTCTTGTACTTCTTAAATTTCAAAACTGATCTTCACTTCAAGTGACCTTTAGTATAGGATTCTCGATCCCCAATACCTTTCGAAATTACTGTGAAAAATAAAAGAAAAATAAAAAACTGTCTGTTCAGAGAAGCCAGAGGTCACAGTGTGATCCCGAAAGCGAAAGTTGCGAAATTTTCTGTATTTTTTTTATTAAAAATCTAGCTTCACTTGAATGACCCTAGTATATGATTCTCAGTTCCCTGTAACTTTTTCAATGACTACCAATGATCAAGAGACACAGCTAGACCATAGAGCTACAGAAGTGAGTGATGGTGTTTCCTAAAACCGATACATAATTCTTAGTTTTAGATTCTATTCAGATTCGTCATCGGTGTCTACGAACATTCAAAATCTGAAATTTTAGTTTTATATAAAAGAAAACTATTGAGAGATGGCTTTGTCTATCTGTCCGCACCCTTCTGTCTTCCCTCAGATCTTAAAATCTACCGAGGCTAGAGTGCTGCAAATTAGTATGTTGATCATCCACCCTCCAATCATCAAACATACCAAATTGCATCAATATAGCCTCCGCTGTTTTCATTCTATCTAAGGTTAAAGTTAGCCATAATCGTCCGTCTGGCACCGCTGTAGGTGCCAACAACACATGCCACCACCGGGCCGTGGCTGAAAGTTTCCTGTGCCACGGCTGAAAGTTTAATGGGCTGCGGCTGAGAGTTTCGTGGGCCGTGGCTTATAATACGCTGTACAGAAAACTCGATTTTTTACATATTTTTTCTCGCTGAGAGAGTCCAGATGTCTCTGGTTCGAAGACAATGGTTAATCGTTCTGTAATGGAACCGATTGTTATTTACAGTCCTGTGTACTGTCTATTCGTCTACCTGTTTTCTTTTGTATAGTCTCATTATTATTGTCTGATCAACGTGGTGTCGATGTCCTCGATACCTGTGACGCCAGCTTTAACCTGCAATCGATCAGCTTAATTAGTTTTGGTCTGTATACCTTGTATTAAAATGGAACTTGGAAGTATGACTATGCGTGAGTAAGTTACTCAGCTAGTAATATGAGTATTTATAGTTAAGCATTTGCATAAATATACCGCCTCGACACACACACACACACACACATACACACACACGCACACACACACATATATATATATATATATATATATATATATATAAATAATATACATATATATAAATATTTGTATATATATTAATATTAATGGTAACGCCCGGACTCTCACTTGAAAGACTATTGGTGTTGTCCCGGTGTTAGTCAAAAATTCATATATATATATATATATATATATATATATATATATATATATATATATACTTAAAGAATCACAATAAGCGCACGTGACTTCATTAAATAAGCGAATACCACAGGAAAATGATAGGCAGAAATCGAAGCGCTTTCGTCTTTACAATGTCTTAGTAAAGACCAAAGCGCTTGAATTTCTGCCAATCATTTTCCTTTGGTATTCGCTTATATATATATATATATATATATATATATATATATATATATATATATATATATATATATATATACATATACATATATATATATATATATATGTATATATATATAATCATGTTACATGTAATGATATTACTTATGTATTATACATATTGCAAGTAATTGGGAGCATGCGTATACGTACATAAGCATTGAATAAATAAAGGTATAAGCCACGAAGGAAAGATAAACAACGGAGTTTCTACAAGATCTTTCGACTCAACGTCCTTTACTTAGCAGATAAACTGACTTACATGAGAAATTGAGGGTACAGGAAAGGTCGTATAAGTAACAGATAAGGATTATAAGGAGATTAGTACCTAGAATCCGACACACCTGGAGAATGAGAAACCTTTCCAAACAAGCATAAACATTGGTACAATTTGTTTATGGATTTATCACGTTCCAAACTTTCGTGATTCAGTTATACATTAGTATTGAATGTAGGTACCGTCATAGTATTGTCTAGGCTCATGTGATAACAAAATATTTTGTTTCGATTTCCAAGACCCCAACCTGCCTTCGGAAAAGTCCCTTAACGTCCATCTTTAAATCCATTCATTGTACCTTCATGAGTTCTCTGACAAACAGACGATAAAGTTAGGGAATTTTTGTCATCTTGAGTGAGACATCAGACAAGTTTCATCTCAGCATCTATTATAGATTTATTGAAAAGGAGATTTCAAGAAAGTGAAGTGCAATGGATCATGCATAAATCATAAATTATGCACGAGTGTGTTATTAGGGTACACCCATTGTGTCAAAAATGATGCTAATATAAGTGAGAATCGAGGTAGCAAATCCGGAAGCTGTTAAGTTATGCAACATGTCTTAGTTCCGACAAACGTACATTCTTCCTATTTCATTTTGGGAAGGGGGCCGGGCGGGTGGCCAGTTTTTAGAGAAGCTGAGCGTGTAGTTCACTCTTGGTATAACAGTAATGATAAACACAAAAAGTTGTACATTCCCTATTCGCACATTAGTGTATAATAACAGTGTAGTGAAATTAGCAACATCATAACGGTTGTCCTAAAACGCCGTGACATTTTGGAGGCAAAAATGCCTCGATCAATGGCAATTAGGATTAGCAAAAATGAGTTCGCTTCCGCGTCTGCATTTCGGTGCCACGATGGCACCGCGCTGCGGCCACCTTTGATGAGGAGCTCTGGGTTTGTGTGAGGCTTATTCAGCGGGAACAGACTTCTGTGGAGACTGAGATAAAGGAAGGGGAGCTTCCTTGGTGATAAAGGTCACAGAATAAATTTCTATGGTGACAGAAAAAAATTTCCATTCATAGAGACAATGGCCAGTCAATTTCTTTGATGCTTTAACTAAATTTGGACTGATATTAACACCAGAGGGAAGATATTTGATTGCAGATCAAGACTAAAGCGAATGACGTTTTCCAGAGATTGGTGCCAGGGAGAATCCGTTTTCTGGGTGAAGATTCTTTTAAAGAATCCATCGACTGAAATAAAACCTAGCAAATTACTGTTCGTTGGGGATGAAGGTAGAAAAAATATATTTTCTCAGAAGAAATGAAAACTAGGAAACCAATGTATGTTGAGACTAAGATCAAAAAGAATATATTTCAGGACCAACGGAATAAATCTATGTGAAGATTTAAGAAAAAATAACAAACTTTGTAGAAGGCTTTAAGATTAAAGGAAATCAATCTGTATAAAGATGCCAAATGAAAGGGAATAAATCTGAGTTGAGTTTCAGAGCTAAAGTGAATCAGTTCTTATTAAGATATAAGACCACATTTTGCATGAGGATTCAAGACTGAAGTTAATAAATTTTTTTATAGATTTAAGACCAACGAGGTTGAATCTTGAAGGAGACAAAGCCTACAGAAAACTACTTAAGAAATAGGTTTCAAGGAGATTTAAGACAAACTGCCATAAGTTTAATTTTAAATTCATCATCATCAATATCCAAAGGAATTCTGAGATAAAAAGGCATTGAGTTTCGCCGGGATTACATTAACAAGAATGAATTTATATCAGAACTAAGTAAATATGCAAGGGAACTCATATGTAAAAGACCAAGAATTTTCATTTGAATATATGATTGAATCTTAAAAACAAAAAGATAATAGCAAAGGAATTTGCAACAAGCAAAGGAAATGTCACAAGTTAGGTTCAGGCTCTATAGTATCTTTGGTCCAAGACTTGAAGAAGTAAAATTTCACGATTTCTTTTTTCTTATCTGTCTCCCTTAAAAGAACCAAATTGGAAGGATTCCTTGGGAAATTATAAGTGACATCAAACCAGATATAAATGATTGGTTTTCCGAGTTTATGAGTAAAAGTAGGAGATTCGTGAAGGATTGCTGCATAAATTATGAGTGTCTGTATTTTCAAGATTTTGAAACTGCTGAGATGTATTTCTTAGGCTATACCAAGCAAAACCGACATATTTCTTTCAAGAAGTAGTTCCTATTGGGATAAAAGGCCAGGTTTTATTAAAAAAAAAAAAAACGGCCACATCACAAGCAAAGCCAAAATAGATCAAGGATTTCATGGAAGTTGAGAGATAAGTCATATCATTTATATGTGAACGGTAAATATGATGCAAATTGTTTAGACAAAAGCTTCAGGAACAAGAGTAGCTGTGAAATCCCGATCCACAAGACCTTATGTTATATCGTTAGCGAATATTGTAGAAGCAGTGCCTTAAACCTTTTCACAGACTAGAAATAAATAAATATGCTTTTGATATCCTAGTAAAAAATAAAGAAATGTTTTAACCAAAAGTAATTGTTATGACTTCAGTACACTTCACTTCACTGCCAGGTTTATTTTGGGACCTTTCTTTCGCCTCTCATGTCTTCCACCAGGCAGTTACTTTTTTTTATTATTATTATTATTATTTCTATCACAGTCCTCTAATTCGACTGGGTGGTATTTATAGTGTGGGTTTTCGGGTTGCGTCCTGCCTCCTTAGGAGTCCATCACTTTTCTTACTATGTGCGCCGTTTCTAGGATCACACTATTATTATTATTATTGTCTTTATTTCTTATTATTATCTTTTTAGTGTCAGTGAAATTTAGATTATATTTAGTTTGTTTTCTCCTCACCGGTGGTTTACTTGTTTATGTTGGCGGTTTGTCTAACGACTGTTCTTATTTTTCATGATGCTTGTTTGTGGAGAAGCCCTCGTTATACTAAGGGTTGTGTGAGACTCCGTGAGGAGTTTTAGGGAGTCGTTCCCTGACCCCTATTTAAGAAGGTACTGCTGTTGCTGCCGCTGAAAGATATTACTATTGCTGTAGCTGAAGCATCCTGGAATCTTGTGGATTTTGGAGAGTCGGGACGAGTGAAATTCTCCCCCTTCCAGGATTATGTTTTTTTCAGCTCCTTTTAGCAGTCCTTGGCTTATTTAAGCTACCTAGGGAACCTCTCTGACATCAGGTATGAAGGTATTGCCCCTGCATTTGGAGTAAAGTGATCACGGCTACGTTAGCACTGCTGCAGTCTTGGCAGGACTTGGTGGACCTCTGTCCTCTGCCACAGTTTTGGGAACCATTCCTTTTCCCAACCACCCTGAGTGATTCTCCAGACGCGGAGTACAGTTTACAAAAATTATTTTTGAGGAGTCGTCGGTATTTACGTAGTGTGTAATTTGGAAGGATATTCTTTCTTATCGTTGGTCTCCTCCTTTCTGGACCCTCTACCCTTTGGTATATATGTGTTGATGACCTGTCCATTTAAGTGTGTAGTTGTTTTCTGTGTTAGGTATTAAGTGTGAGTGTTGTTAATTATTTATCCTATTTATAAGGTTCAGGTGTCATTTCTGTCTGTAATTTGTGTATTAAAATTAAGGGTTTTATTAGAGTATTTTCTTTGACCCCTTGAATTGAGTTTGTACACCTTTGTTCCTTTTGTGGACTAAGTATTGGTTTTTTTTTCTGAATACATATAAGTGTTTTGAGGGTGATTATTGTGTTAGATACCAAGCCATCACATTATTATTATTATTATTATTATTATTATTATTATTATTATTATTATATATATATATATATATATTTTTTTTTTTTTTTTTTTTTTTTTTTTTTTTTTTTTTTTTTTTACTCTATCACAGTCCTCCAATTCGACTGGGTGGTATTTATAGTGTGGGGTTCCGGGTTGCATTCTGCCTCCTTAGGAGTCCACCACTTTTCTTACTATGTGCGCCGTTTCTAGGATCACACTCTTCTGCATGAGTCCTGGAGCTACTTCAGCCTCTAGTTTTTCTAGATTCCTTTTCAGGTATCTTGGGATCGAGCCTAGTGCTCCTATGATTATGGGTACGATTTTCCACTGGCATATCCCATATTCTTCTTATTTCTATTTTCAGATCTTGATACTTATCCATTTTTTCCCTCTCTTTCTCTTCAACTCTGGTGTTCCATGGTATTGCGACATCAATGAGTGATACTTTCATTATTATTATTATTATTATTATTATTATTATTATTATTATTATTATATGAAGGTAGGAGACCCTCTCTCAAACATGTTTTGTTAAAGAGGATGGCAGCATCAGTGGAATTGATTTTAAATATGGTCTTTTCAATTCTTATAATAAGAAGAATTGAAAAGACCATATATAAAATCAATATATTATTATTATTATTATTATTATTATTATTATTATTATTATTATTATTATTATTATTATTATTATTATTATTAAATCTTCTAAGAGACTTAAAACCAGAGCCCAGTATTCTTTGAATGAAATTGCGTATGGCGAGGCAATTGGATCAGACTCGCAGTGTTGTCCAAACTGGGGTCCGCGTACCCCTGGGGGTACGCAACATAGATCATGAGGGTACGTGAACAAACAAGGAACACACACACGCACACACAACAGAAACATCCCATCAGTGAACATCAGCCTCACATCTCACATAAGTTGTGTAATTTTCAAGCATTTTGTTATTAAATCATTTTTATTTGTGTAATAAATTTGAATTATTGACCAACACTCCTATAATGCAGTCTTTTCATAATTAATATATTATTTGCATGATTATCCTAAATAAAACTGAGTTTGGTCAGCCATGGTGGGCGAGGGAGTGGTACGTAACAGTAGGAGAAGGTAATAAAGGGTACAAGAGGCGAAAATGTTTGGACAACACTGGATCAGAGAACAGCACATTGTGATGTGTATGTTGAATATACTAATCAATTTCACCAGATAAATTATATGTAATGGTATTAACAGCATGTGATCTGTTAACTTCTTGATTTTCTCCCACATTTTGTATACGCTTTTCACGACAAATCTTCAGTCCAGAGTTAAAAAAAGATTATAGATAAAAGAAACTTCTGGATGAATAGTTTTTTTTATTGAAATTTCGTCTCGAATGAGGTATCATTATGGGCCAATATCCAAGAAATTCTGAATTTTAGAATTTTTATACAGATTTCTAAAACCAAAATGTCTGAGAAGTTAGCTGCAAACATTTACGATACACAAGACAATTACAAAGGCTTTTGCTCTCATTGAAGGATGCTTCTGAATGAGTTAAATTAGAGGTTAAAAGGCTATAAGAATTAAGGTCTTTGAGAGATTATCTGCAAAGGTCAAGAATTTCGTGTAAATAGACTGATAAATTCTCCAAAACCACAAATAATAACTTATATGAATGTACGTTATTTATGCAAAAATAACTAAATTCTATGAAAATTTTGTCTAACTTCGAAGTCGTTGAACAATGACCCAAGTTTTAAAAGAAAATCACCTCTGATTTCTCAGAAAATTAATACTGAGAGGGAAGAGTCTAAACCAGAAGCTTCCGTTAGACACAGTGCTTAGTAATGAAGATTTTCCAAGTACAGCAAATCAAATACCACGGGATTTTATTTAGAACTAGGATCAAGACCCAAAGATTCTTATTTAGTGACCTATGTTTAAGTAAAGTAGATTTGATAGGGTAACAATTTTCATAGTCTCAATAAAAAACAAAACTTGCTCCACAGCCAAAAGTCAAGAAATTCCTCCTGAATTCAAACTCAAGCTCCATAGATACCAGTAGGATTGATGAATCAATTCTCAAATATTCCATAGAATTTAGCTGGAAAGGGGATAAATTTTCATCAGGCTGGGCCTCTAAAACCAATATTAAGGCAGCCCCCAGTTAACGGCGGGATCGATTAACTGTTATCCAGTTTTACAATGCTTGTCTAACGACGCTGTTAACTGGATTTTCGGCACCAATCTCCGATTAATGGCGCCGATCTCTGGTTAGCGGTACCGATCTCCAGTTAACAGCGGCGCCGATCTCTGGTTAATGACGCCGATATCCGGTTAACGTCGCCGATATCTCGTTAGCTGCGCCGTTAAGCAATATATTAGTGCTGTTATCGCTGATTTGCGGTTAGCAGCCACTGCTGCAAAAGGAAACCCCTACCGTTAACCAGGGAATCTGTAACAAATTCAATTTTGTTCAATTTGGGATGAAATTATTCTTAGTGAAAGTCCAGAGGCCAGTGAAACTAATGGGGCTTTTTGGATTTTTTAATTCTATGCTGACAACAGGGTGTGTCCAATGACTCGAAAATCAAGTGTTTGGTATTTTTATAGAAACTGAAACAGAGGGTTGAGATTCTTTGTAGGGGATTAAGCATTTGTTCAGAAACTGGCAGAAATTCTCACGGATATCATGGTAGGCTTAAAGATATTCTGAGGAATTTAGAGCAGTTGATTCTTAGCCATGACTGATTGATTCAATAAAAAAAAAAAGACGTCACAGTATCAGCAGTATTCGACACCTCACTCTTTTACAACCAATACAAAATACTATTTAAGAAATTTACATTAAATGAAGAAGATACACAAATGTATTGGGAAAAGTAGATCACAATCATCTGGAATTTATAATGGTCAGAATTAGATCAACTTGACAAGTGCTTCTATTAAAATTAGTTCCAAAGCCGAAATCCTTGGCCTTTGCAGATAACCTCTTAAAAACCTTAATTCTTTAATCACTGACAATATGTCAAGTAATTCTAAGGAATTTCAATGCAATTACTGGCAACTTCTACAGAGCTTATTACTAAATTCAAGGGATGGATATGAGGTTGGTTTTAAGTATGGTCAGTTCTTATGTTGCCGATTTTTTTTTTTTTTTAGCTAGTGGCAAAGAAGTTCTTCAAACACCAAACTTTCAAATCAATTCAATCAAGGAAAAAAGGACAGGGATAACAGGTGGACTTTGCTCGAGAAAGAACAACCTATTATTCTGTATGAGACAAACTAAGAACAGTTACCTGATGCAGACTCAAACATCAGGTATTCTAGTATAGACTCTAGACTCAACTAGCAAAACATTCATATCAGGGATATGAATGAACTCTCTAGGACCAAACCCATTTAAATGATAAGAATGACTCCTTGTAAACTTTAAACATTTGTAATGTGATATCGAAACCTTTGAGTATGAAATAGAAACTTTACGTCAGTTTTAAAGCCAAATAACCGTGATTTAGTATGAAAATTTGTGAATAGATATGAAAGTTTCTCGGAATTCCACTTTTTCGCGACTGATACCGAATGTATTTAATATAAAAGGCGGTGTTACAATGAAGACCCCGGTAATTCCTTGAGTTTCAAATAAAAAAAAGTCAATATTGCATCTGCAAAACAGACCAAAGATTTCCATGCAATGCCAAAAGCAAATGACCGTTTTGTAATTCATGTTCTAGCGCAACAAAATTATCTGTTGTAAGATCCAACCCTAAATATATATAGGGCATGGAATCTGTTTCTTAATTTTGAGGTATTGAAAAGCGACCGTAGGAAAATTTTGGATTTGGCATCAGAGCGATTGGTTATCCATGGTACACAACTCTAAACCACAGACGACCTTACATGTTTCTAGGCCTTCGAGTCAGATCCAAAAATATTCATAAAATGAATGTCTGAAATCAAAAAGTATGGAAATCACCACTCGTATTTAAAGAAAGTTTTAGTGTCTATTACATGCACCTAAAGTATTTCTAGACCTAGAGCTTTCAAAGAATGGACATTTTTCTATTTGATTGATGACTTGGAGGTCGAACATGTCATAATCGCTGATTATGACAAGTTTTTGAGAAATGACCGTAAGAAAGTCCACTTCCGAAAATGAATTATCGCTGATTATGAGAAAAATTCCAGTGATAACCGTAAGAAAATTCACTCGCCGAAACGAATTAAAATGTTTTGCGATAAGAAAGAAACATGCCAGTAGAAATGTAATGTTTTATTATGGAATGCTGGAAGATACGTCTGGAAAAGGATAAGAATACCCGCATGGAGCACGGAACAGGTCTCCTCCAAAAACAAAGAATATCTCAAGGTAATACGAAGCAGAACTTTCCCCCCAAAAAAAATTTAAGAAAATGAATCAAGAATATGCTGAAGGAAAACTGAAACAGGTCTCTTCTAAAAACTGACCAGGAATAGGTCGACTATTCGTACGTTATGACGAGACTTTGCAATTGCAAGTCCTTGCAAACTTATGAGATCAGACGATAGATGACATCTTCGACTGGTCGTTGATCCGAAGGGTCTCAAATGCAGTCACAGTTGTCAAACAATAGCATTCAACTTTCTGCAACTTCTGAGATCACACGCACAAGCCCTCACGTACAAACGCACGTACACACACAAAGACACACACACACACACACACACACATATATATATATATATATATATATATATATATATATATATATATATATATATATATATATATATATATATTAAGACCAAAAGTGGTAATTAACCACTAATTAACAGAAAGTTAATGTGTT
>NC_087209.1:38265481-38267981 GCF_015104395.2 Macrobrachium nipponense | reverse complement strand
CTTTTTGTGTACTGTTTAACGTACACATTATTCACTTGTTATATTTTTATTCTAATAAACAGATCATAAACATCCTATCCAGAAATACCTGTATCTTTAACTCAACGCAAAACACCTTTTCAGACCTATTTAAGCTCTTACATAAAATCTTTCCTATACCCCAACAACAACAACAAACTAGTTTGTATGCTTTTATAGGTAAAATATATCCTTGAAGGTAATAAACAGCGCTAAAGTAAAAAGTTTTTTATCTAAAAAATAAAGTTCACTTCCGAATAGCAAATAATTGACTTGGGACAATGAAATCGAACTCAGGAAAAATAAGTGAATTTATTCGAATGAAGTAAATTTTCGAAATAGAGTCCAATAACCTCAAAAGTATGTTATAGTTATATCTTAAATGCAATTGATTCAGGAGGAATGCAATGTATTTTAGGTCAAGAGCGCTGCTTGGGAGAAAAAAAAACTGCACCTAAAAACTGCAAATAAATAAAATGCATTCCAGTAAATGCACTTGAAAACTGCAAATCAATAAAGTCAATTTCAAAACAATACAAATAACAGAAGATAATAAATTATGCACGAAAAAATAAGTGTAATTAAACTATGAGTGGATTAAAAAAAAAAAACAAAGTCCGCCTGATACCCTGAAACCTAGACCAAGCATGAAAAATATAACCTCTAAAGGGTCCATTCCTATCTCTCCCAAAATCTTGTCTCCAGCTTCCATTCATGACATCTAGCTGTGGTCAAGACTGCCAAATTCCCACATAACCTTTTAGAGTGATCTATATACATACATACATATATATATGATATATATATATATATATATATATATATATATATATATATATATATATATATATATATATACTGGTTCGCTGGAGTGGTGATTAGTGTCGTGGCATGCCACTCATGTTGCGGGTTCACGTCTCCCATAGGGCATCATGATTAGTTACTGCTTCAGTGTAGGGTCTGCAGTGGGAGGTTGAAACCGAAGTTCTTTGGAAGCTTGAATTTTAAGTCAATGGCCCCTTTGGTGTGTGCTTGTTCCGTGTGAATAGGTTTCATATGCTGGAGTAATAATCATGATAACATAAAAATAATCAATTAAGTAAACAAACGACAAATGAATATTTACGCGAAGGTGATAATAATACTTGTCTGAGTGGACTTTCCTTATATCCCATATAACCATGACTGGTCAACAAAGTTCCCTTACGCTATACTGCCTAAATTATGTGCTCAAGTGCACTGTGTGATTTCGTGCAGCGCGGAAATCATAGAGACCCAGTGGAATGAATCTTTGAACGTCAGCCTTCAAGGATTACTGAAAAGGCGTGATAAATCCCATTGACTTTAGTCATCTTTTTACATTTTTATTATAATTTCAGATTAAGAATAATTATTGATATTTTCCTTAGCGATTTTATATCACTGGAATTTGTCGAAAGTTAGTAATAATAATAATAATAATAATAATAATAATAATAATAATAATAATAATAATAATATCTGAAATGGGTGACTATGGCAACTTATATACTACCACCATTACTGCAGTGATAAATACTACTAATTAATACTAATAAAAATGATAATATCAGGAGCACCACTCTTAAATTATCAACATGTTACTCAGAGCAGTGACGTCCAGTCTGCCATTCAAACAATTCCACTTTCCAACGACACAACGAAAGAGTTTTCTCTCCTCATGAAAGCATAATGAATTCTGGGACTCCTCTCAAGCTTTACATATTATCAATATCTGTCGGTATGTCAGTGGCTGGCTCATTTGAGGGGGCAATATCGTTTCCCGCTCTGCGAAGTCTGGTGTCGTTTTTGTGTTCTCCATTGCAGTCGCTGAAGAGAGAGAAATCAGTGATGTGTTGAAGCTTGGGACGAGGGGACAGAGAACGTTGTCTTGTGACACAGCTGGAGAACACAACATAAAGCGTTGTTTTGTCAAAAAATATATTGAGTCATTAATTCATGAAATAGAAATAAATTAGAAAATGCTTTTCGATACAGTGGAAACGAACATTAGGAGGTGCTAACATTAGAAACTGCTTCGTAAATGTAGACGCATGCGAGATATTTTACAGCTTCTTTTTTTTTTCTATCCACCAGTAAGGGCAATAAAAGTTATAGGCCAATGTGTGTGTACTTTTTACACAGATTAATCCATGTCTTCCGTAAAGAGGTAACCCGTCTCATGCATACGCTCACTAACTATGGAAAATGATCAATTATTCTTTAGCGCGACGCTAAAGAATAATTGATCATTTTCCATCAGGTCATAACAGTGGCCTGCATAACAATAATAGCAGTTCGGTTTTGGTATAGCTAATAAATAATGCATCAAAACTACCTGAGAGGAAAAATTCGTTCTAAGATAAGTTTCACGGTACAACTTTCTTAGTAGTACAAGATAATCATACAACATTGGTAGCAAACGACATTAGAATGTCATTTTTTAATCCTGTGGCCCCATATT
>NC_087209.1:38257981-38260481 GCF_015104395.2 Macrobrachium nipponense | reverse complement strand
TAAACGTACATAAATATATGTATATGTGTATATGTATATACATATATATATATTCGTATGTCTATATATCTATGTGAGTATATATATATATATATATATAATATATATATATATATATATATATATATATATATACATATATGCACACACACATACAAGCAGTAGACTTCCATCATTTTAAAGGACCTCTTCAAGAGCTTGCCTCCTAACAAAATCTAGTCACGGTCCATGGAAAAGCCTTGGACTAATACGTGCAAATGCTCGTAATCGCTTGTTTGACAGCTGGGCCTCTGTCAGACTGCATATTTTCAAGCATGTACTAGATGAGTATATAATAAATAAAACGCGTTTGAGTGAATCTTCAGACATTAGATTTCCAGTTTACCTCTTTACGACAAAGTAGAAGTTATTGTTCTTTCTAGAAGAGAGGATAGGACGGTGAATTCTTACCGTCGTGGCCTTCTCTTGGAACACCATCAATGTTAACTTTATGGTAAACTACACTCTGTTTTTTTTTCCATCTGTCCATCAACCTATGGTGTATGCGCATGGTAACACTGTGTCCCGGGCTTTAAATAATATCCTATTTCGAATAATATCCTATTGTATGTGAATTACATCTTAACGATGTAATTCACATACAATAAATTATCAAAACACTTTTCAGTTGCAAATGTACACCCAGATATTCTTTTATTTACCTAAAACTTACACAAAACATAACTATTTACAGCCTGGGACGCAGTGTTGCCATGCGAAAACACCACTGGCGGATGGACAGATTGAAAAAAAAAACAGAGTATAGTTGGACTTTCTTGGATAGTGACCCCGAAGGGTTTCAACCCGCTATGTATCCATTTTTGCAGCGTGTTTAGTTCAAGTCCCCTGGGGATGACCGTAAAAATATAAACAAGACATTAAATATTAGAATAGTTATGGACCCCCGAGAAATATTTCCTAGATAACGACCCTCGGAGAAATATTAGTCCTAGATAACGACCCCAGAGAAATGTTAGTCCTACAAAACGACACCCACCCCCCTGGAATATCAGTCCTAGATAACGACCCCTCGAGAAATATTAGTCCTAGATAATGACCCCTCGAGAGATATTAGTCTTAGATAACGACCCCTCCTGGAGAAATATTACTCCTAGATAACGACCCCTCGAGAAATATTAGTCCTAGATAATGACCCCTCAAGAGATATTAGTCCTAGATAACGACCCCTCCTGGAGAAATATTACTCCTAGATAACGACCCCTCGAGAAATATTAGTCCTAGATAACGACCCCTCGAGAAATAGTAGTCCCAGATAACGACCCCTCGAGCAATATTAGTCCTAGCTAACAACCTCCCCGAGATATATTAGTCCTAGATAACGACCCCTCGAGCAATATTAGTCCTAGATAACAACTTCCCTGAGATATATTATTCCTAAATAACGACCCCTCGAGAAATATTAGTCTTAGATAACGACCTCCCCGAGAAATATTAGTCCTAGATAACGACCCCTCGAGAAATATTAGTCCTAGATAACGACCCCTCGAGAAATATTAATCCTAGCTAACAACCTCCCCGAGAAATATTAGTCCTAGATAACGACCTCCCCGAGAAATATTAGTCCTAGATAACGACCCTACGAGAAATATTAGTCCTAGATAACGACCCTACGAGAAATATTAGTCCTAGATAACGACCCTACGAGAAATATTAGTCCTAGATAACGACCCCGCCCCTCGAAAATATTAGTGCTAGATAACGCCCCTCGAGAAATATAGTCCTAGATAACGCACCCCTCGAGAAATATTAGTCCTAGCTAACAACCTCCCAGAGAAATAATTAAGTCCTTGATAACGACCTCCCGAGAAAAATATTTAGTCCTAGAATAACGAACCCCTAACGAGAAATATTAGTCCCTAGATAACAGGAACCTTAACGAGAAATTAGTTCCTAGATAAACGACCCCTCGAGAAATATTAGTTCCTAGATCAAACCGACCCCTCCCCCGAGAAATATTTAGTCCGAGATAACGACCCCTACCTGGAGAAAATTATTAGTCCATAGAATAACGACCCCCTCCTGGAGAAAATAAATTTAAAGTCCCTAGATAACGACCCCTCGAGAAATATTAGTCCTAGATAAACGACCCCTCCTGGAGAAAATATTAGTCCTAGAATTAACGAAACCCCCTAGAGGAAATATTGAGTCCTAGATAACGACCCCTTCCTGGAGAAATAAATTTAGTTCCCCTAAGGGAATAACGACCCCTCGAGATATTAGTAGTCCTAGATAACGGACCCCCTCAGAGCTAATATTAGTCCTAGCTCAACAAAACCTCCCCGAGATATAATATTTAGTCCTAGATAATGAACCCCTCAAAGAAATATTAGTCCCTAGATAACGACCCCTCGAGAAATATTAGTCCCTAGAATAAACGACCCCCCGAGAAATATTGAGTTCCTTAGATAACGACCCCACGATCGAAAATATTAGTCCTAGA
>NC_087209.1:38237981-38242981 GCF_015104395.2 Macrobrachium nipponense | reverse complement strand
TATGTAATTATTGGCTACAAAGCTGAGTAAAAGTAACAACAATAAGATAATGGTTAAAATCTTTAAAATAAATTGCACCAGTATACTAAAAAAATAAATTATATAAGATCTTTAAAATAAATTACAATCGTATACTAAAAACAGAATGGTGGGAGACAGAGATGGAAAGTTTACACTACAAATGAATGACTAAATGATTTATATTAAAAGCAAGGGATAAGATGAATTGTCAAGGTTAAGATCTGGTTTCCTTAAAATATTTCTATTGACTCAGAGATTCTCAATAATGACTCTTCTCTAAAAGTACCAAGCACACTAAAATTTTTCCAATCTTCTACCTGTATTGCATTCCTCTACGTGCTGTAAAATCGGTGATCTGGTTGGCTTGGCCAGCAAGCAACCAGTACGAGGAGAAATGCCATAATTGTTCGGAAGATCTTGTCCGGACCGACCGTTTTGAACTGGCCATAGGTGGCGCTACAGGCGTCACACTTGTAAAATATAGGTGATGCCAGACAAAAGGTCTGAAGGTAGTTTATCTTTATGGTTTAACAACGCTTGGATAGTATGGTTGTTGGTAAATATTAACTTGGGGTTAATGTTGGGGAAAACTATACTTAAACATATTTCTTAGTTCTCTTGTAACGTATTTAGAACAAGGATCACTTATAAATGGAAATTTAAAATACATAGTTAGTTTATCAACACGTTGGTATATTTATTTTGCTATTTATACTAAGAGAATATTTAGGAACTTTTTGATTTCTTTATATTATGTTATTGGGATAGCCATTAATTTTGAAATAGTTTAACAGAAACTTTATTTCTGAGTCAAATGCCTGCCAAGAGCTGCGAGAGAATATGCTCTATGTATTAAAGTCTTAATGTTATTTTATTTTGAAGTTAAAGAATGTAGCACTTTGGAAATTCATTCCAAGACCGGTAAAAGTAGACTTTCTAAAAATGCTAAAATTTAAGAGTGACTTATTGTTTTGCGGTAGTTTTTTGTAATGCTTACATCTAAAAGTTAAGAATTATTTTTCTTCATGTTCCACGGTAAACTGAATACATGGGTGTTTACTATTTAAGTAATCATGGAATCGCTGTACGTGACTTAAATGCCTGAAAACCAAAATGTGTCGTCAACATACCTGTGATAAACAATTGGTTTTAAACTCAAGGGACAATCATCAAGCCATCGTTTTTCATGAAACAAAGAAATATGTTGGCCATTGGTTGGGCTGAAAGTGGAGATCCCATTGCGAAAACCTTCAAATTGTTTTGTAGTGCAAATTATTGATAAAAAAGTGATTATCGTTTATGCATAAGTTGAGAAGAGTTTTAAAAGCATTTCTTGAAATATTTCTCACCTGTTCAATGTTATTATATAGAGTTTAAAACTATATCATCGTTCCTTGATAGGAACGTGTGAAAAGGGAGGTGATGTCAAAGCTTGCTAGCACCGCACCTTCGGGTATTTCATAAGAATTGATGATGTTCTTGAACTCATACGTATTTTTTAATGTATACTGATTTTCTGTCAAAGGCTGTAGTAAAACTTATTAAAAACTTCGCTAGTTTGTAGGATGGTTGCTTTAATGCAGACAGAATGATGGTATTCCACTTTTATGAACTTTTGGTAGTCCGTACAATATTGATGGTGAACTCCCACTTACAAACAACTTGTTATATTCTTCTTCACTGATCGAATAATTCTTTCTGAGCTTTCTTAATTGGTAATTGATCTTGTCTTCTGTATTCAAGTTTGTTTATATATATCTTCTTGAGGACACTTCATAAATTTTGAACTGTCAGAGAGAAACAGTTTCCATCTTTTCAACATAATCGGCTCTGTTTAATATGACAATGCCGTTACCCTTATCGGGCGGGCCCTAGATATCACAATGTTTTTATTTATTTCAATTTCTTAAGTATATCCATATCCCTAGTGGAAATTGTGTTAAACGAATAACGAAAAAACTTGGGAATTTTAGTGATAATGCTTCTTACATTATTCACGCACTCCCTAAATTCTCTATTATAGATGGGTTGTTGCCTCAGTCGGTAGAGCAGTGTTCGAAGTACAGCAAAATGGACTTCTTGGGGTACTTGAACAAAGGGAGGCAGAAGTTCATTCCTAGTGATAACAGAAACTTTTCTCTGTTGTGAGTACATAGTTGGAGTAATTGTGAATGCACTTGTCCTCGTTGTTACGGTTTAGGTCGAATGATCCTCCCAGTTGACAAACTTTCCTTCTGTGAACACTTGTTACATGTTCATTATACCTCAGGATGGAGTTTTGAATAACATTTTTTCACATGAGTAAAATCAAGATTGCTCAGAGCATTCCTGACCCTGTCCTCAATGGCGGCGATGTCCTGCTTCAGTCGGGCAGACAGTCTCCGTTTGTGGTCGATTTCTTGCAATAAAAGAGTGTGTTGGCAATCCTTTTATATATATATAAAAGCTGGCAAAGCAAGAGTCAAAGGCTTCATTGGACGTGGACTTTCTGAAAGATGCTTTTCACAGAATATTAATGCCGAAATTTTTAAGATTTAAAGTGTATAGAATGAACATCATCCAATCGCCCGCTTATGAGGATTGCCAACACACTCTTTTATTGCAAGAAATCGACCACAAACGGAGACTGTCTGCCCGACTGAAGCAGGACATCGCCGCCATTGAGGACAGGGTCAGGAATGCTCTGAGCAATCTTGATTTTACTCATGTGAAAAATGTTATTCAAAACTCCATCCTGAGGTATAATGAACAGGTAACAAGTGTTCACAGAAGGAAGTTTGTCAACTGGGGAGGATCATTCGACCTAAACCGTAACAACGAGGACAAGTGCATTCACAATTACTCCAACTATGTACTCAACAACAGAAGAAAAGTTTCTGTTATCACTATGGAATGAACTTCTGCCTCCCTTTGTTCAAGTACCCCAAGAAGTCCATTTTGCTGTACTTCGAACACTTGCTCTACCGACTGAGGCAACAACCCATCTATAAAAGAGAATTTAGGGAGTGCGTGAATAATGTAGAAGCATTATCACTAAAAAATTCCCAGTTTTTTTCGTTATTCGTTTAACACAATTTCCACTAGGGATATGGATATACTTAGAAATTGAAAATAAATAAAACATTGTGATATCTAGCCCGATTAAGGGTAACGGCATTGTCATATTAAACAGAGCCGATTATGTTTGAAAAGAATGGAAACTGTTCTCTCTGACAGTTCAAAATTTATGAAGTGTCCTCAAGAAGATATATATAAAACAAACTTGAATACAGAAGACAAGATCAATTACCAATTAAGAAAGCTCAGAAAGAATTATTCGATCAGTGAAGAAGAATATAACAAGTTGTTTGTAAGTGGGAGTTCACCATCAATATTGTACGGACTACCAAAAGTTCATAAAAGTGGAATACCATTGAGACCCATTCTGTCTGCCTTTAAAGCACCATCCTACAAACTAGCGAAGTTTTTAATAAGTTTTCTACAGCCTTTGACAGAAAATCAGTATACATTAAAAAATACGTATGAGTTCAAGAACATCATCAATTCTTATGAAATACCCGAAGGTGCGGTGCTAGCAAGCTTTGACATCCACCTCCCTTTTTTCACAAACGTTCCTATCAAGGAAACGATTGATATAGTTTTAAACTCTATTTATAATAACATTGAACAGGTGAGAAATATTTCAAGAAATGCTTTTAAAACTCTTCTCAACTTATGCATAAACGATAATCACTTTTTATTCAATAATTTGCACTACAAACAATTTGAAGGTTTCGCATGGGATCTCCACTTTCAGCCCCAATGGCCAACATATTTTCTTTGTTTTCATGAAAAACGATGGCTTGATGATTGTCCCCTTGAGTTTAAACCAATTGTTTATCACAGGTATGTTGACGACACATTTTTGGTTTTCAGGCATTTAAGTCACGTACAGCGATTCCATGATTACTTAAATAGTAAACACCCATGTATTCAGTTTACCGTGGAACATGAAGAAAAATAATATTCTTAACTTTTTAGATGTAAGCATTACAAAAACTACCGCAAACAATAAGTCACTCTTAAATTTTAGCATTTTTAGAAAGTCTACTTTTACCGGTCTTGGAATGAATTTCCAAAGTGCTACAT
This sequence comes from Macrobrachium nipponense, assembly GCF_015104395.2. NCBI lineage: Eukaryota > Metazoa > Arthropoda > Malacostraca > Decapoda > Palaemonidae > Macrobrachium > Macrobrachium nipponense. Next base: position 38,238,832 of record NC_087209.1, on the reverse strand, counting down.
TCTTTAACTTCAAAATAAATAACATTAAGACTTTAATACATAGAGCATATTCTCTCTGCAGCTCTTGACAGGCATTTGACTCAGAAATAAATTTGTTCTGTTAAACTATTTCAAAAGTTAATGGCTATCCCAATAACATAATATATAAAGAAATCAAAAAGTTCCTAAATATTTCTCTTAGTATAAATAGCAAAATAAATATACCAAGTGTTGATAAACTAACTATGTATTTTACATTTCCATTTATAAGTGATCCTTGTTCTAATACGTTACAAGAGAACTAAGATGTTTAAGTATAGTTTTCCCCACATTAACCCCAAGTTAATATTTACCAACACCATACTATCCAAGCGTTGTTAAACCATAAAGATAAACTACCTTCAGACCTTTTGTCTGGCATCACCTATATTTACAAGTGTGACGCCTGTAGCGCCACCTATATTGGCCAGTCAAAACGGTCGGTCCGGACAAGATCTTCCGAACATTATGGCATTTCTCCTCGTACTGGGTTGCTTGCTGGCCAAGCCAACCAGATCACGATTTTTACAGCACGTAGAGGAATGCAATACAGGTAGAAGATTGGAAAATTTTAGTGTGCTTGGTACTTTTAGAGAAGAGTCATTATTGAGAATCTCTGAGTCAATAGAAATATTTTTAAGGAAACCAGATCTTAACCTTGACAATTCATCTTATCCCTTGCTTTTAATATAAATCATTTAGTCATTCATTTGTAGTGTAAACTTTCCATCTCTGTCTCCCACCATTCTGTTTTTAGTATACGATTGTAATTTATTTTAAAGATCTTATATAATTTATTTTTTTAGTATACTGGTGCAATTTATTTTAAAGAT
>NC_087209.1:38210481-38222981 GCF_015104395.2 Macrobrachium nipponense | reverse complement strand
AGAGCATAAAAGCTGAAAAGAAAGCACAGAAACTAGTGGGATATATACGTAAAGAGGCAATTCAAATACAGAAATAAGGAAACGGTGCTGCAGCTCTACTCATCAATAGTTAGACATCATCTTGAATATGCAGTACAGTTTTGGTCACCAACATCAAGAAAAGACATAAATAGATTAGAAGGGGTACAAGCAAGAGCCACAAAATTAATTCCATCCATCAAGCAAATAGGTTACCAAAGACGACCAGAGAGCCTGAACATGTACGAATTAAAAACACGACGACCGCGAGGACAACTAATAGAAACATGCAAAATACTATTTACGTTAAACGAAAACTAGACAAGAAATAAAGGATGGAAACTAGAACTGAAAGATACAACACATCCCATTGTGGAAACTTTTTTACATACAAGATATGTGACACATGGAATAAACTGCCACCAGAAGTTGTAAACAGCAACGGTGTGGAAGAGTTTAAAAGAAAGCTAGACAAAATCATTGGGACACTGTGAATGAACAGTAAAACCGGCTCCTAGAGATAAGTGAGCACACGATGTCTCCTCTCTCTCTTCTCTCTCTCTCTCTCTCTCTCTCTCTCTTGGTCATCTTGAAATCCTTCCCAGCCCTCTCATCATTTCTATTCGCATTCAGCCTCATTACTTTTTATTCTTCCCGTCGTTTTCTCTCTCTTCCTCCCTCCTTTCATATTTCTCTTCGTCTTCTGCCCTAACACTCAGCATCGCCGTCGCCGAAGCTTCTCCCTCTCTCTCTCTCTCTCTCTCTCTCTCTCTCTCTCTCTCTCTCCCCTCAGCACCAGCGGCCGATTTAGCGGCCACCGCAGGGAGTGAGGAACAGCTGCTGTTTCCTAAGCACAAGGAAACGTTCAGGTGTTACATCATCAACGTTTGCTCGATGCTACATGACAAACGTTTCTGGGAGGGAGGGAGGGAGGGAGGGGAGGAGAGAAAAGGGGAATTCGGAAACGTTGCCAGTAGCAGCGTGCAAGTACCCTTTGTGAACAGTGGGCGAGGAGTGCGAGGGGAATTCAGAGAGAGAGAGAGAGAGGGGGGTTGTGTGTTTGGAATTAGGAAGGGGAGAGAGTTAGTGAGTTGGGAATTGTTATGGGAGGGTGAATGGGAATGGGAATTCACAGAAGGGCTCGGAATGAGGAATTATTTGTGGGAGAACAGTTAAGCATATCTTAGTTTAACCAGACCTCTGAGTTGGTGAACAGCTCTCGAAGGGCTACTGACCCTTCGGACGATTTAGTTATTTTGACGTGGTAGGAACCGTCGGTCACCTGGCAACGGGACCTACAGCTTATTGTGGGATCCGAATCACATTATATCGAGAAATGAATTTCTAATCACCAGAAATAAATTCCGCTGATTCCACGCCTGCAGAGCGGAGAATCGAACGTCGGACTACCGAATCGGTAGACGAGCACTTAAGCCACCCGTCCAACGATGAGTTAAAGGAGGGAGAGTGGGGAATTCAAAGAGGTGGTAGAAATGGCTGGGAATTATTGTGAGGAATAGAAGTACGGAATTCAAATCGGAAGGAGGAATTCGGGACTACTGGGGAAGAACGAGGCGAGAATTCACGTGGGCGTCGAGGGTAGTTCGAAATTATTCTGGGGAATACCAGTGGGGATTCAGAACGGGAGGAGGTGCTGGTATTAGGAGGGGGAGGATGCGTGAGGAATTTAAAAAGAGGAATTGAAAAAGGGGGACAGACAGGATTCATTAAAAGATGAATGAAGGACGAGTCGAGAATTTCTAAACGGGGAGAGGGGGAGGGGTTGGGGATTGCTGGGGAATTCTAATGAAATGAAATGGAGAATGAAATTTCAAAAGAGAGGAAAAACAGACGAAAGAGAAAAGGGAAAATTCCAGAGAGTGAGAAGATGCGAAGTCGGTGGAGAATTCGAACGGAAAATGGAATTTAAAGGAGCAGAGTCAACGTACAATTAAACAACTAAAAAATGCGTCTAAGTTTCTTGGAAGCAGTCGAGTTTTCTGTACAACGTATAATACCGTATAAAACTCATTCACGGCCCATAAAACTCTCAGCCGCGGCGCATGAAACTTTAAGCCACGGGTCGGTGGTGCCCTGTGTCGTTGGCACCTATAGTGGTGCTAGACTCAAGCTCATAGCTAACTTTAACTTTAAATGAAATAAAAACTACTAAGTCTAGAATGCTGCAATTTGGCGTGTATGATGATTGGAGGGTGGATGATCAACATACCAATTTGCAGCCCTCTAGCCTCTTTAGTATCTAAGATCGGAGGGCGGACATAAAAAGTGCGGACGGACAGACAAATGGCCGTCTCAATAGTTTTCATTTCCAGAAAACTAAAAGGGAAATGGGTGAAACAGAAGGAAGCAACACCTTTTCCTCAGTAACGGAGAAACCGTCGGATAAGAGAGCGGGGTAGAATTATTATGGGGTATAGGAGATGCGTGAAATCGGTGTGACGTATTTGCTCACCATTAGTACTAACTTGAACTCTGGAATTTATTGCTGTTTTCTCCGCGTCTCCTTCTACTGTTCCTTTTCTTCTTCTGTTTTGTTTCTGTTATTTACAGTTTCTTAATCATTATTATTAATGTTCTTATTTGTTTTTAACTATATCGTGAAAGTCAAGCGGGCTGGTAAAACTAGAACTATAATTTAGTATAATTTTTTCGAAAAATAAGATTTTTTTTTGCTCTATCACAGTCCTCCAATTCGACTGGGTGGTATTTATAGTGTGGGGTTCCGGGTTGCATCACCTGCCATCCTTAAGGAAGTCCATCACCGCTCCTTACTATGTGTGCCGTTTCTAGGATCACACTCTTCTGCATGAGTCCTGGAGCTACTTCAGCCTCTAGTTTTTCTAGATTCCTTTTCAGGGATCTAGGGATCGTGCTTAGTGCTCCTATGATTATGGGTACGATTTCCACTGGCATATCCCATATCCTCCTTATTTCTATTTTCAGATCTTGGTACTTATCCATTTTTTCCCTCTCTTTCTCTTCAACTCTGGTGTCCCATGGTATTGCGACATCAATGAGTGATACTTTCTTCTTGACTTTGTCAATCAACGTCACGTCTGATCTGTTTGCACGTATCACCCTATCCGTCCTGATACCATAGTCCCAGAGGATCTTTGCGTGATCGTTTTCTATCACTCCCTCAGGTTGGTGCTCGTACCACTTATTACTGCAAGGTAGCTGATGTTTCTTGCACAGGCTCCAGTGGAGGGCTTTTGCCACTGAATCATGCCTATGTGGTTTATGGTTTCATTTTTCGTATTGCACTTCCTACATATGGGAGAGATGTTATTTCCGTCTATCGTTCTTTGAACATATCTGGTTCTTAGGGCCTGATCTTGTGCCGCTGTTATCATTCCTTCAGTTTCCTTCTTTAGCTCTCCCCTCTGTGTCATCGCTGGCTAGTTCTTTAGTCTGTCTCATGTATTGTCCGTGCATTGGTTTATTGTGCCAGTCCTCTGTTCTGTCTGTCATTCTCCTGTCTCTGTATATTTCTGGGTCTTCGTCTACTTTTATTAGTCCTTCTTCCCATGCACTCTTTAGCCACTCGTCTTCACTGGTTTTCAGATATTGCCCCAGTGCTCTGTTTTCGATGTTGACGCAGTCCTCTATACTTAGTAGTCCTCTCCCTCCTTTCTTTCGTGTTATGTATAGTCTGTCCGTATTTGCTCTTGGGTGTAGTGCTTTGTGTATTGTCATATGTTTCCTGGTTTTCTGATCTATGCTGCGGAGTTCTGCCTTCGTCCATTCCACTATTCCTGCGCTGGTATTGATAACTGGCACTGCCTATGTGGTTTATGGCTTTTATCATTTTATTTCCGGCGTTGAGTTTTGACTTGAGTATCGCCTTGAGTCTCTGCATATATTCTTTCCTGATCGTGTCCTTCATCTCTTGGGTGTTTTATATCCCCTCCTTCCATTATTCCCTGGTATTTGTATACCTGCCTCATCTATGTGTTTGATGTTGCTTCCCTCTTTTTGGTTCTTTGCTTTCCCATCTGTAGCTTTATCCCTTCAGTTCTCGTTACTTTGCCCTTTTGTATGTTGACTAAGGCGCATTTTTCTATTCCAAACTCCATCCTGATGTCCCCGGATACTATCCTTACAGTCTGGATTAGGGTATCTATTTCCTTGATGCTCTTACTATACAGCTTGATGTCGTCCATGAACATCAGATGGTTGATTCTGTTGCCTCTTTTCTTGAGTTGGTACCCGGCATCCATCTTCTGTAGTACTTTTGTCATGGGGATCATGGCTACTACGAAGAGTAGTGGGGACAGTGAGTCGCCCTGGAAGATCCCTCTCCTGATATTAACCTCTGCTAGTCTTATTCCAGAGCTTGTAAGTATTGTATTCAGTTGGCGCATTGTATTTTTGAGGAAGCTGATGGTGTTTTCCTCTGCCCCATATATTTCAGGCATTCTATTAGCCATGTGTGTGGTATCATGTCGAAGGCTTTCTTATAGTCTATCCATGCCATGCTTAGGTTGGTTTCCTTCTCCTACTGTTCTTCATTACCATTTTGTCTATCAGGAGCTGGTCTTTTGTGCCCCTACATTCCTTCTGCAGCCTTTCTGTTGGTGGGGGATGGTGTTTGTCTCTCTAGGTAGTTGTATAGCCTTTCACTGATGATACCTGTTAGTAACTTCCACATTATTTGTAGGCAGGTGATAGGCCTGTAGTTTACTGGCTATATTTCCCTTACTCTTGTCTTTTTGTACTAAGGATGTTCTTCCTGTGGTCATCCATTTTGGTGCATTGGTGATTTGAGATACAATGCTGGAGTTGTTCTGCTATTCGTGGGTGTAGGGCCTTGAAGTTTTTGAGCCAGTATCCATGGACTTCATCGGGACCTGGGGCTTTCCAGTTTGGCAGAGATCACGACAGACTGTGTCTGTCGTGATCTCTGTGAATCTTTGTTTTATTCTCCCTGTTCCTTCTTCCTTCACTTCCTGGAGCCATGTTGCATGTTTGTTGTGTGATACCGGATTGCTCCATATGTTTTCCCAGAGTCTCTTACTTGGTTCGGCTTCAGGAATTTCTGGTGTTGTCTTCCCCTCTTAGTTGGCTGTATAGTCTTTTCTGGTTGGTTCCAAATAGTTTGTTCTGTTGGTATCCCTTATTCCTGTTCGTGTACCGTTGGATCTTATGTGCTTTGCCTTAAGCCTCCGTTTTACATCTTCTATGTGTTGTTTAGTCCCCTCTCTTGTTACTTTGTATTCTCGTTGAGTTCCTCCCTTGTTTTCTTGCTTCTTAGCCTTTTTTCTGCCATCTCTTTCAGTTTACTCAAGTCAGATCTCATCACCATGATTTGCCTTTCTTTTTCCAGGCGCCTTTCCAAGGAGTTGCTGTTTTGGTTTCTGTTGGGTTGTTGTGCTGGTGGTGTTGGTGTTCGAATAACCCCATCAGTTCTGCTACTAATCTGGCTCCTGCATATGTCAAGTTATTTGTTTCTGTGATACTGGTGGTGTGTATTATGCCCATTATTTCATTAACCTTACTTGTTTTCTCCCTTAATTTCTTGGTGTTGTAGGCTTTCATGGAGGGGATCTTTGTTCTCTCTGTATCTGGCTCCATCCATTGTCTAATCTTTTCTACCCATTCCGTCCTCTCTGTTACTTCGTCGGTGTTTCTTCGTGTGTCGTTGTTTGATACCTCATCCTCCCTGTCGTCTTCTGTGGCATCGTCTCTCAGTTCGGCTTCGTGTAATTCGTTGTCGTTTGACATTTCCCTTTCCAGTTCTTCTCTTTCTGTTGGGAAGAGCCAGTTCTTTTTCTTTATGTTCCTTACTTGGTCTGCCAGCCTCTGCTCTGTTTGGGGGGTGTTATTCCTCTCATTCCCGATGTTGACCAATCTTCTTCTATATCCTCTCTCCGTTGGGTTGCTTCTCCATATTTCCTTATTTTCTTCTCTTGTCCATTTCTTCCTTTTTGCTTCTGTAGCTCCAATCTCAGGCTGTTGATTACTGTCGTGGTGATCAGTTGCTGGATGACGACCTCCAAGTACCTGACCGTCTTCCCCTTCAATTGGGTTGAATACCTGGTTGCCGGACGAAGCTCCTCTGTTGCCAGAGGTTCCATTTACGTCGTTGTCGTTTATTCCTTTATTTCTTTCCATCATTGCTGAGTTTTGCTATTTAACCCATGGCTGGACCCTACCCCATCAGGGATAGGTACTCATTTACAGCTGAGTAGACTGAGGAAATTATGGTAAAGATCCTTTCCCAAGGAATCAACGCGAGGAGAGCGGTCACCCATCCAACGATCTGACCAGCCCCAATGTTGCTTAACTTGCACTTGAAGTCCAGTGACGACCTAACCCACTCCTCCACGGCGCCACATTATTATTATTATTATTATTATTATATTATTATTATTATTATTATTATTATTATTATTATTATTATTATTATTATTATTATTATTGGGAGAAAAAGAAACCACAAGATTACTGAGTATAACTTGTTTACTTGTAAGTATTTATTTACACAGTTTTTTACTTAAAACTTCTGAGTAAAAATATTATGCAAATACTTACAAATAAACAAGTAATACTCAGTAATCTTGTTGGTTTCCTTTTTCATCTGCAAAAGGAAACTGAAAGACGTTTTTGTTTGGTTGATTATTATTATTATTATTATTATTATTATTATATTATTATTATATTATTATTATTATTATTACTTCTACAATGCAGTTATTTCCAGAAGACAAATAGATCTTCGGCATTAATATTAAAATCTGGTTTTTATAAATCATAAAAGTGAAGATACATTATTGCGTTTTTGAAGTTTTTTTTTTTTACAAAATAGGCCTCATCAAACACGATTGTAGATTTCAATTTCAAACAATCTTGCACTTACAATCAGAAGGCATAATACTGATCACAGTTAATGTTAATTATGGCTGATGTTAATAACAGATATTGGTGATTAATGTTTTTAAATACAATAGAACCTAATAACAGTAGAAATTAATTTCTGCTGATACTAATTAAAGTTGATGGTAATTATTACTAATGGTGATTACAGTAAACGTTAATGACAGGGTACATTAATCGAAGTTGGTGTCGATTGATATTGCTGATAATTACAGTTGATGTTCATAACACTTCATTCTAACCACACTGATGTTAATAACAAAGGTTTGATGAACCTTTTCCGGTCTTCAGAGGTTAAGGCAGACGCGAGAATCACTGGCCTTGCTTCATAACAGTTCAGTGGCTTTTGCTGGCAGGTGGGATCTCTTCTGTGCACTCGTTCTCTTCAATGGCCTCATTTGTCATTTAGAGGAAAAGCGTTGAACAAATGTTGGGTTGTAGAAATTAGTGCAACAATCATCAGGTCGTTTGTAGTAATCAATGGGACAGTAACAAGGTAGTTGAAGTACTAACTAATGCATCAGTACGTAGATCGTTGGTGCAACAATCAGCAGGTCGTTTGCAGTAATTATTACAACAATCAAGCTCGTCGTTTGCAGTAATTATTACACCAATCAGCAGGTCGTTCACCGTAACTATTCCAGCAATAAAACAGGTCGTTTAAAATAATTACTGTAGCAGTCAACAAGTAACTTGCAGTAACTATTACAACAATCAAGCAGGTTGTTTGCAATAATTAGTGCAATAATCAGATGTCGTTTTCCGTAATAATTGCAACACCCCTTAGGCAGTCTGCAGTAATTAGAACAACAACACCGTTGTACAATGCAGTAATTAGCACAACAACACACATGAATATTGCAGTAATTAGAACAACGACACCCATGTACGTTGCCAGTATTTAGAAAAACAACATCCATGTACATTGCAGTAATTAAAACAACAACACCCATGTCCATTGCAGTATTTAGAACAATAACACATGTGTACTTTGCAGTATTTAGGACAGCAATCCACATGTGGTTTGCAGTAAATAGTACAATTGTTATGCAGTTATCTGTAATTAGCAAACTGATCCTCAGGAATGGAGTCTTAAATTGTTTGTAGTGATCAACGCGACGGCACGAGAGGCTTCTCTAAAGAAATCTGATGGTGAAGAGTAAGTGGCCCAGTTGAGAGTGAATCAAAGAGAGAAGATATAGTGAGAATGTACAGAATGGGCAAACATACCTGCTCATCCTTTTTTCCTTTTTTCTTATTTTTATTTATGTTAAGAAACATGCGCTGAAGACTTTAAAACATTCTTACAAATGGGTGAAGGTCCGAATTTTATAATTCATAATAATATACGATTGAAAGACAAAGATAGAGCGCTTGTTTTATAACCTAAAATAATGAAGCCAACCCAACGATGTAAAGTCAACTAGATTAAGAAGAAAAGGTTCCCTTATCCCCGATCAATACGATATTTAAAAAGGCTTCATAAGATGCTATAATAAGATGGACAATTCAGGAATGACAGCTATTGATTTCTCTCTCTCCCTTTCTCTATAAGTATATATCATTATATATACATACATACTTACATACATACTTACATACCTACATTACAATTTATATATAATTATATATATAATATATATATATATATATATATATATATATATACCATATATATACATATATATAATATATATATATATATATATATATATATTATATATATATATATATATATAAAATATATATAATATATATACATATATATATATATATATGTGTGTGTGTGTGTGTCTATATATACTTATGTGTGTATATGTACACTGTATACCGTTGCCCCTTTGGGGGTTCAAAGGGGTTCAGCAGCGGAGAGGCTGAGCCTTCAGGTTCTTCAGCAAGTTTTTAATAATGAGGTTGCTATGCCCACGCCTTCTCTCTCTCTCTGGAAATGAAAAAAAGAACAACATACCAGAACAGGAAAGAGACATGGGAAAATCCTTATTATTACCAATATTAAATGAAGGAGAAAACACGCAAACCATCATAGTGATGAATGCGCAGGGTTTAGTTACGAGTAACTCAAAAAGAAAAATAGAGTACTTAGAAGAACTAACCCAAATTGAAAAGAAAATAGATATAATGAATATAAGTGAATAAACCTGGTATTCCTAAGAGACTGGGAATGATGATCAAATAAAAGGGTTTCAAACTTATAGATCAGATAGAAAAAATAGGAATCAAGGGGGAACCGCAATATATGGGAAAGACAAAAAACAAGGAAAAATATATGAGAAATATAGTAACTCAGAATGTGAACTAATAGCGGTAGAATTTGAATCTGAAAAATTAATGAACATAGTAATATATAGACCTCCTAATACTAAAGAGTTTGACTTAATAATAGAAAAATTGGATGATATATGTAGAAATCACAAGGACTTGACTATTCTCCTATCTGGAGACTTCAACTTTCCTTTCGTAGACTGGAAAGAACGAATAGGAGATTGTGGATGTACTTATACATATAAAAAAGAGAGTAATAGTAGTGCAGAAGATAAGAGGCAATTCGAAAAGCTATTAGATATGCTACTAGAATACAAACATTCAACAAATAAATCACCTGCCAACAAGAAAGGGAAAATACTGTTTAGACCTAGTATTTGTGAACGAGATGAATTATGTTAAAGAAATAATAGTTTATAATGCGAGTATTTCAGACCATAATGTCATAGAATTAACAGTCCATTCCAAAGCAAGTGAAAACAGAGATAAGCAAGAAATGAAAAAGTGGGAAGGATATGGAAAATACAACTTCTACAGTAAAAATATAAAATGGTCAGAAATAAATGAAGAATTAAACAAAGATTGGGATAATATTTCGTAAGTGATGACATAAAGGTAAATACGGAGATATTATATAAAATATTAGAGAAAATAGTGGATAAATATATACCGAAGAAGAAAAGTAAACATCAGTCATGCATACCAAGAGACAGAAGGATCTTGTTCCAGAAAATCAGAAAGTGGAAAAAAGGTCTAGCAAAAAAAAAAAATGCATGGAAAGTTACAGAACTAAAAAGTAAGATAGAAATGCAGAACAAAAGATTATACAATCAAAATAAAATGAAAAATGGGACTTGGAGAAGAAAAAACCCTATTAAATATCAAGCAAAATCCCAAACTATTATACTCATATGCGAAGAAGATGAATAAAAGAATAGAAATAGGCCCTCTAAGAATTGAAGGGAGATTAACGAATGAAAAAAAGGAAATTTGCAACATACTGGCAGAACGATATAAGAGAGAATTCACCCCTAGAATAGATAATGAAGATAATGATATAGAAGTAAGGGATGAAAATAGTGAATATTTAGCTGACATAGATATTAATGAAGCTGATATTGTGCAGGCTATTAAATGAAATTAAAAATGGAGCTGCTGCAGGGCCTGATGGAATTCCTGCTATTTTGTTAAAGAAAGTAGTTCATTCTATCGCAAAGCCACTTGCAATATTATTAAGACAAAGTGTAGATACAGGCAAGATTTATGATGAGCACAAATTAGCATATATTACCCCTACTTTCAAAAGTGGATCAAGACTAGAGGCAAGTAATTATAGGCCTGTGAGTCTAACATCACATATTATGAAAGTGTATGAAAGGGTAATGAAGAAAAATATTATGAAACATTTAATAAAAAATAATTTGTTTAATAAAGGACAACATGGTTTCGTACCCGGAAAAAGTACACAAACCCAACTGTTAGTCCACCGTGAGAACATATTCAAAAATATGAAAAGCGGAAATGAAACAGATGTGGTTTATTTAGACTTTGCAAAAGCTTTTGATAAAGTAGACCATAATATATTAGCGAAGAAAATTAGAAAACACAATATCGTGGATAAAGTAGGAAGATGGTTAAAAGAATTTTTACACAACAGAAAACAGATAGTTATTGCAAACGACGAGAAATCGGATGAAGCCAAGGTAATATCCGGTGTGCCGCAAGGTACGGTGTTAGCTGCAATACTGTTTGTTATTATGATTGAAGACATAGACAATAATGTTAAGGATTCGGTAGTGAGTAGTTTCGCAGATGACACAAGAATAAGTAGAGAAATTACTTGTGATGAAGATAGGAACGCTCTACAAAGAGACCTTAACAAAGTATATGATTGGGCAGAGGTAAATAGGAATTGGTATTTAAACTCTGATTAAAATTTTACAATCAATAAACTTATGGAGACAGAGAAGAAAGCTATATGCATATAAGGGACCTAATAATGAGACAATCACAAATAAGGAAGCAGTTAAAGACCTTGGTGTGATGATGAATAGGAACATGTTATGCAATGATCAAATAGCAAATCTGTTGGCAAAATGTAAAGCAAAAATGGGAATGTTGTTACGGCACTTCAAAACAAGAAAAGCTGAACACATGATTATGCTTTATAAAACATATGTTCGTAGTCCACTTGAATATTGCAATATGATATGGTACCCACACTATCAAAAGGATATTGCACAAATAGAGAGTGTACAAAGGTCCTTTACAGCTAGAATAGAAGAAGTTAAAGACCTTGACTACTGGGAAAGACTACAATTCTTAAAATTATATAGTCTAGAAAGGAGAAGAGAACGCTACATGATAATTCAGGCATGGAAACAGATAGAAGGAATAGCAGAAAATATCATGGAACTAAAAATATCAGAAAGAGCAAGCAGAGGTAGATTAATAGTGCCCAAAACTATACCAGGAAAAATAAGGAAAGCACACAGGACATTAATCCACTACGCACCAGCATCGATAATGCAGCGTCTATTCAATGCGTTGCCAGCTCATCTGAGGAATATATCAGGAGTGAGCGTATGATGTTTAAGAATAAGCTCGACAAATATCTAAACTGCATCCCAGACCATCCAAGATTGGAAGATGCAAAATATACCGGAAGATGTACTAGCAACTCTCTGGTAGACATTAGAGGTGCCTCACACTGAGGGACCTGGGGCAACCCGAACAAGATGTAAGGTCTGTAAGGTAAGGTCTCTCTCTCTCTCTCTCTCTCTCTCCTTCTCTCTCTCTCTCTCTCTCTCTCTTTTATTTTTGCCTTACCTCGGCAGACCTCGGTACCCATTTCCGGATGGATGAACTGGTAGGCCGTAGGCCAAGAACGATCTAAAGACCCACCAAATTGCGAGCACTGCTCCCCAGTTACCTCAGTTCGTAAGAATTCAAATAAAATCAAATGAAATCCATACAGAAGTTTACTCGTTATGGCTTTCAAACTGGAATATAAAACAAATGTTTCCAGATGTTTTCCAGCCACTGAGTGCCATCATGGAAAGGAATAAAGAAGAGTAACAAAGGAGGAAAGCATTCCTCTTATCCTAAATCTCCCTCTCCTCCCATGACATGTGCAGCTACATTGACCAGGTGGGCAAGACTACAAAAATACCCTTTGTAGAACATCCCATACTGCAAAAAGCTGCCTCACTTTTCAGAAACCCTGAAAGTTCGGAAAAATTCCTATTTCAACAAAGCCTCTCTCTCTATTCACAAACTCACTGAGAAGTCCTACTTGTGAA
>NC_087209.1:38200481-38205481 GCF_015104395.2 Macrobrachium nipponense | reverse complement strand
TAGTACTAGTCCCTCGGGGATCAAATGTGATCAAATGCACTGAGGGACATTTTGTATCCCCGAGGGCCTAGCACTAGCCAAGGCGAAAGTGTAGAAACACGCAGGTAGACCACCTACTATAGTAGCACACACGCACAAATAAATATATATATAATATATATATTATATATATATATATATATATATATATAATATATATATATACTATGCGTGTGTGTGAGCGCGCATGATATTCCAAACAAAGTACATTTTTCTCATGCATACTATAGAGCAACGTCAACACGGGTACGCCCCGGACGAGCACGCACCAACGCTTGTCTCTGTATCGGGCGCGTTTATAAAGAACGATCCTTTTTTGTGCGTTCGCTTTCAGACAAACGTTTGAAGCTCTGCTTTTTGTAATTTACTTCTTTATCGTTTAGTAAATTACGCTCAATTAACTTTTTTGTTTTTTTTTTTTTTTTTTTTGATGGGCGATTGCTGAATAAAAATTAGAAAAAGGCTTTATTCTGCAATTGACCTTTTATGCATTAGAGATCAGCACGGACTAAAATCTCCTTCAAAAGCCGACTTTGTTGTTTGGTGCCGTTCTTTGCCTGCATCCTTAAAATAGAATCGTTCGCAGATCTATCGATTACCTTGGCCTCTATTATGCCCCAGACCTGCTTGTGCTCGTTTCTTGCGTACTTGATGGGAAAGAATTTCTCATCTGTTTTCAGCGGAGATCTGGAGGCCGACGTGAAAGGCAAAAGATTGTGGCTCTCTCTCTCTCTCTCTCTCTCTCTCTCTCTCTCTCTCTCTCTCTCTCTTATCTGAATGACAGACGAAAGCATGACTAGTTTATTTTTTACTTCAAGAACAGTTATATTTTTATCTGAAGCCGACCAGAAGAGCAAACAATTTATTTTCATATGGCGGTCGGCCGAGAAGATTAGGGAGAGAGGAAAGTTAACAATATCGTATATCTGGAAACCTATTGAAAACGCAACCAGTTCTTTTATTTTCTTTTCTAGGTCGACCGTATGGGCAATCAAGTATATGAATGTGTGTGCTTGTTGGTAAAAGTAAAATTTTTATACTTTCGATGCCTGCCGAAAAGACAGTCAGATATTTTTATTTGGTACCGATGTTTTCGCAGTTAGCATGTAGCCTACAGTACAAATGACCCTTGCCATTAAAAGATGAGGTGGAACCAAAATCATTATATTAGTGAATGGAAGTGTACATGGAAAACCCCTTGATTTAAAATTCAAACCGATTTCAGTAAAACCGTTGCGATAAAGTACATCGTTATTTCCAAATATTTGGATCGACGACAGAGCCCACGCATTTTATAGCGTCTCCGACATAGTACTATTATCATGGAAGCAGAAGTTGAGTGTGTTCTTCAGTGAAGCATGGCTTTATGAGAAAAAAATAGATGGTCATCAAAACGACTTATACCGATGTTGCTGTCGCTGAACAGTCAATGTGAGACTGGGAGATTTGAATCTGATAGGTGTGACGTGGATTATAGATACATATAAGAGGGTGTCCTTATCCCAGATTTCAACACACTATAATGAAGTATTATTTGAAATCGTGAATACTCCAGAAAACCGACAAAATTCTTTATCTATTGACTAATAAAATGTATGGCTCTTTTCATAACCTTAATAACTCCAATAACTTATTTAAATGGACTTTCCACCAGAGAACTTGCTCGAAACCGATTCCCCACTACGAATAGATGCAGTGGGAAAAAATGGCACAGGCACTAAGAAAATTGACCGAACAAAAAGCCATCTACGCTTGAAAGAGCAGAGCGACCTAACAGCCAATACTGGAGATATAAAAAGAAGTGGGCCTTTGACTCAGTTCACCAATAATGAAAAGTATGAAGAGGAAGCTTGTAACAATTACAGCGTTATAGGCGACTCCATCGTTTGACGCCATTCGCCTCGCCTCTACAGAGAGGGGGTCGTGGCCTAAAGCTTTTTTCATACCAGCGTTGAAGGACAATTTTTATAAACATTTGATAGCTGCTCTGTGCAATATCTCCTTCCTATTTCTTGCCCTTTTATGCAATTACTGAAATCGAGTTTGAATCATCAACTATGATAACCTTAGTCGTGAGAGGTTACTATAAAAAGGAAAGGAAATGCAAATGTGTAGATACTTAGGTAAAGAATTTAATTCATTTATCATTATCTTCAATGGTCACACGTAATTTTAGCATGGATAATAAATTCGCAAACCATTATCTTTATCTTTTCTCATTTAACTTCCTTATCCGCTGATTCGTATCTACGTGAGTCAGACACATTTACACATTCTTTTTTTTCTGGACATAGAGCTTATTTTCTGAGTCCTCTCTTTTAACTTTACACTTCTTTGCTCAGTCTTTCCCTGGGACATTAGACGTATCTATTTAGCCTCTCCTCTAGGCATTAGAATAATTTGCCATCTTTCCTCTATATCTCAAAGCCTGTCCACACTAGGAAACATTGTTTACAAACAATGTTTCCTGTCCAGACCTCAGTTGTCGTCAGGATGCTTGTCGGTGCAGTAGCCTCTGTATTCTACTTGGCTATTTTAATGCACTCGAGGAGGGATAAAAAGAGATCGGTAAAAAAGTTTTTAGAAAAAGGAGCGTCATGCTGATTTACTGCTGGCGGAATTGAAAATAGATACACATATACTACATATATACGTGTATACATACATTCATACATACATACATTCATATATATATTATATATATATATATATATAAACATACATTGTACACGCGTCTATACATATATATATATATATATAATATCTATATATATATATATATATATATATATATATATATATATATGCGGTAAAAAGCGTCTGAATACATTATTGCAAACAATGTTTGCAAACAGTTTTGCAAACTCTGCAATTTGCAAACTGTGTTTGCAAACACTTTTTTATCTCATATTTGTTTCCAATCCAGAATGGAAAACATTTAGTGTTTCTGTGTGATATATGTATATAACACATGTATAAGGTATTTAGTTTATATATATATAAATATATATATATATATATGTGTGTGTGTGTGTGTGTGTGTTGTGTGTGCGCGTGTGTGTATGCATGTATGTATGTATATGTGTATATATGTATACGTATACATGTATTCAACTCCGCCAGAAGCTAGTCAGCATGACATACTCCTTTTTCTAAAAACATCTTTACCCATCTCTTTCTTTCTCTTATCCCTCCTTCAGTGTATTAAAATAGCCAAGTAGAATACAGAGATTACTGCACCACAAGCATCCTGACGACAACAGGAAATATTGTTTGTTGCAAACAGTTTGCAAACAATGTTTCCTAGTATGGACACCCATTTAGAATCATTCTATATTGCGGTCCTTTATCTGAAAAATTAAAATTAGACCCAATTCCCTAGTCTTTTCTCTGAATCTTTGTACCCAAAAATAGACTTAATTAGGTTTGACTGGTATAAATCAAATTTAAAAATGCTAGAGGTTATGACATAAAGGGGCTATGCAAAACCCATAGTTCATAAATTTAATTTTTTTATAAGTACCTGCTTAAATATTCATTTTCGTTCAACTGCTCATAAGATGAAGGTCGGGCCAAAGGTGACGAAAAAAGCTGAAGGCTTCGTTGATTTTTGATCCTGAAGAGAACTAACTCACTGCTTCTTGCTTCAGCCCTCTAAGGCTTGCAGACCATGGCTTTTTTCAATAAAGGGGCTGAGATTTCACCAGGCGCTCAGACCTTCTCTCATCCGAGCTGAGGACCTGTATGATTCTCATCTCAGACTGACAGATTTGGTGTTGCGAAATAGCGGCAGCTGGAGTGGTCATTGACACAGTTACCTTCGAATCTTGAGTCAAGATTCCCACTTACTATGATCCTGAAGGCTTTAAGATTTCCTTGTTTATTAAAATATATTTGTGCGGGATTGTTAATAAAGTCATATATATATATATATATATATATATATATATATATATATATATATATATATATATATATATATATATATATGTGTGTGTGTGTTGTGTGTATGTATGTGTGTTGAGTGCGTATATATATATATATATATATATATATATATATATATATATATATATATATATATATATATATATATATATAATGTGACAAGCGTCTTTCTGACACTGTTTTATACTTTTTCCCTTTTTAAAACATGATGGAAATTGAAAGAAACATGGGGAATTAGAGGAATCTATTTTGGAAGAGTATGTGTTGTGACTTGAGATATTTTGACTCATCTCTTGTCCCTATTGTTCCTTAACGACGTCCCGAAGACGAAAACGTAAAAGTGTCATGTCAGTTTTTATTTATTACCTGCCATACCTTCGTCAAGGCCATCGCCGTCCCAAATCCAATTAAGACACCGGCCTTAAGCCGATAATGACTTACAATTTCGAGGAAGGTAGCAGGCGTATGGGACCTCACCCTCTTGCCGCCATTGTGTGAAGTCCCCATTCAAATTTCGGGGAAGTCATTTGAAGGGATCAGCCCTAAATTTAGTTAAGATTCACACCATCACATGTGTGGTCTTCATGACCTGACCTCAAACCCTATCCTTGTTTTCGCAGTTCTTCTCACCTGCAGCTCCGCACCCAAGCCATACCCTCGCAAACTCAATTAACACCTCTTTGTACTCTTTCCTCCATACCCTTCGCCGCCGGCGGCATTTCAATGACCTTTTCAGGTACCTGCCAGCATTAGCGGCAGAGACCAAAGTACCGAAGGATGTCCCAACAGATGTCAGACAATACACTTCCATCGACGCTCAAATTGGGTATATATAGCTATATGGGTTGGTATGCCGTACCAAATCGCATTTCGCCTTAGCCAGTTATCACGCCAGTTAGCCCGACGAAGAGGTATCATGCCCGAGTTCGACGACACGGCAACCCGCTCCAGTGTGCTGACATCTTCGAGGAGATCTACAGCTAGTTTCTCTTCTAATCCACCGTCTGGAATCT
>NC_087209.1:38160950-38199981 GCF_015104395.2 Macrobrachium nipponense | reverse complement strand
ATCCAATCCCCGGTCTTAAAGCTGCAAGCACGGATTGAGGTGTCTCCATCTTGAACTTCTGCTTGGTAACGAAGCGATTCAGACTGCTGACATCCAGAACGTGGGCGCCACCCCCCTGACTGCTTCGGCACTAGGAACAGACGGTTGTAGAACCCCGGAGAACTCCGTCGAAGACTTTGTTCCACTGCCTGCTTCTCGATCATTTGATCTAATAGATCGTGAAGCACTGTCGTGTTTTTCTCCCTGATACGACGGAGACAAATCCTTTGGTGTCGAAGACAGCGGGGGTAACGACAGGAAAGGAATTCTGTACCCCTTCTTGACGATGTCCAGAGACCAAGCGTCGGCACCTCTCTCTTCCCAAGTTTCCGCGAAATGTAGAAGTCTGGCTCCTACCGGCCTGTCTGAAGGACTTCCCTCTCACTTCTTGCTCTTGGAAGGAGTGGGAGTCTTGCCTCTGAAAGAGCCTCTTCCTCGAGGGGCTGGCTTCGAGGAAGAAGCGGGTCGAAAGGGCTTCGACTTCTTCAAAGCAGAGGGACCCAGAAGCCGAAGAAGTAGCAGGCTTCCTAGAAGACTGAGCCAGAAGGTCTTGAGTTGCTTTCTCCTGGAGACTGGCTGCTATGTCCTTTACCATAGACTGGGGGAAGAGATGTTCTGAGAAAGGCGCGAAAAGAAGATCCGCTTTTTGCGCTGGTGAGACCGACTTTGCAGTGAAATTGCAAAAAGTGCTCTTTTCTTAAGCAGTCCCCCCGTGCTGAAATGAGCAGCCAATTCCTCAGAACCATCCCTGACGGCTTGTCCATGCAAGACAATACACTGGACAGCTCCCCCAGAGTGATGGAATCAGAACTCCTGGACCTGGCATCCAATACCCCCAGGCACCAGTCAAGAAAATTAAGACCTCTAGTGTCCTGAAGAGGCCTTTAAGGTGAAAGTCTAACTCGCTATGTGTACGAGACCTTCGAGGAAGACAAAAAAGATCTTCTGGTGGCGTCTACAATCTACCAAAGTCTCCTTGAGCTGAGGCTGGAAGCTTAACTCCGACGTTTTTCTCCCGTCTCATACCACATAACCAGCTTTGCCACCAAGTCTTGAAGGTGGTAAAGCGAAAGAAACTTCTGCCTGAAGCTTTCCTCTTTTCCATCCAATCATGGACCTTTCTAAAAGCTTTGCTTCGTAGAAAGCGACTTCTTCATCCTCACAAAGCCCGAGATCTTAGCAGCTTTGGAAGACGAAAACTGAGAGGGAGGAGTACGTGGAGCTTCAGGTTGGAAGGTGTCTGCAAAGACTGACTGAAGTAAACGAGTCAAAACCTTGTAGTCCGTCGAAACTGGAGCCAACTGCTGTTCTTCGTCCCTTTCGACGAAAGCGTCACTAACTTCCTCTTCAGACACTGGAGAAGTCGGAGGAAGTAAGAAAGAAGAGTCCCGAGCTTTCTCAAAAGAGAAAGAACGGCGAACAGAAGAGTTCCCGCCTCCGCCTGTTGCTTGCGGAAGTGGAAAAACTGACGTCCGTATGCGCGCGTTTTGCGTCCGAAGCCAATCTACTGGCGCCGACAGAAGCGCGCTCAAACTCCACAGGTGTACACCTGGCGTCCACTTGTGCGCGCTGAGTGTCCCACAGGTGCGCGCCGAGCGTCCACTGATGCTCGCCGAGCGTCCACTGATGCGCGCCGAGCGTCCACTGGTGCGCGCCGAGCGTCCCACTGGTGCGCGCCGAGCGTCCACTAACCCCTCGCTGAGCGTCCACTGGCGCTCGCGAAACTTGCACCGAGTCACGTTCGGCGTCCACTAAAGCGCGTTTTGACTTTCGCAGAAGCGCGTTCTGCATCTAAGGAAACTCGCTTCTTATCCACAAGTTTCGAATCAGCGGAAACAACCGCTTCACGAGAGCGAGAAACGAATTTCTCGCCTCCTCTAGAAGTTGCTGGGGAGCAGGACTAACTCTAGAGGGGAGACTCAAACGGAGAGAGAGACGAGCGAGGGAGAGGGAGGGAGGAACGCCTCGACCTCTTCACAGGAAGGTTGTCATCCTTACGGCGACGTGGAGCAGTCTTTCTCGAAGGAAAAACATCTCGAAGTTGCTGCTGAAGAGACTGAAGAATCTTGCTTGTAGGTGAAGCCTCCTTTTCTGGGGAGGGGCTGATCCTGTGAGCAGGAGAGCGGCGAGGGGACGCCTTCTTGCTACTCCCAGGAACCGTCGCGTTCACGCACCTTAGAGCGACTGCGGCGCTCGAAAGAACATCTAGGAAGACTCCGCCTCCGACGAATCCTTACGCTTCTTCTGCGGAGGAAAAGCAGCAAACGCACTATCAGGCGACGAGCAAAGTTCCGGAGAACAACTTGGACGTGAAGCGTCCCGAACGCGAGCCGTCCTTTTCAGCGGACGTGATGCGGTATGAGAGCTCCACCCCTTGCGCGGGAGGAAGCTTCAGAAGAAGAAAAGCACTCCTTGAGAAGACGTGCACGCGCACGCTCTTGGCAGTCTGGGTATGTTCGTCAGAAGCTGCCGAAGGCACGCCAGATCTGGTGGTTCCTCGTAACCCTCCTTCGACTTTCGACATGCTCTCTCCCCCGTAATCTGGGAGTCAAGAGAAGGTCTAGGTCTAGAGCGAAATGAGGCCGATCTGGAACGCACCCTCCACTACACAAGGGCACTTTCACTGCAACTTTTCTTCACTTTTGCTCTCCAGAGCTAACACTTTTGATTCTAAGTTACGAATCGATTCAAGAATTAGCGATAACGTATTACCTTCTACCGACACTGTATCGGTGGGGCCGGGAGGCAACACTACAGGGGTAGGAGCATAATCTACAGAAGGAGGGTTAGCAGGAGAATAATTTAAATCTTGCCTACCTGAAACACTCCTGGAGGAAGACCTCCTTAACCTATCTCGTTCAAGTTTCTTCAGATAGGTTTCATACGCCTTCCATTCCGACTCTGTTAGTCTTACACACTCCTTACAACGACTTTCAAACGTACATTCATTCCCCCTGCACCCTTTACAAACAGAATGTGGGTCTACTGAAGCTTTCAGTAGCCTACCTCTACATTCAGCCATCGAACAAAATCTAGCGCTAATAGAACTAGACCCTGACATCTTGATCAAAGAAAATTCAATACCAAAAATCAATTCAAACCAAAGTCAACGTGTGCCAAGCCACCGATCCAATTCAGATACCAAAGAAAAACCCAAAGGGATACTCAAGTAGCTAGTAAGTTTCCAAAATCTGGACCGGAGGTGCTGCAAAGCAGGTGTTTCCAGCACCGGCGACAGAAAAATTATGAATAGAAAATGGGAATGATTCCTGATACCCGCCTCCCAGCGGCGGGAATGGGTACTAACCACCTGACTCCCACTGCGTGTGTCGTAAGTGTTTAAATTTCTGTCGGATTCGGAAAAAATACAGCTATATATATATCGACAGGTAGTTTCATGAACAAAATATAAATGAAAGAGCACTTACTTACGATTTTCATCTACACATTTCCAACCCAAATACGCTCGGAGCGAGCGCTCCCGCCAGGCCCTCGGGCACCGAGCATACACAATACGAGGATCATTTCTGGGAAAATGAAATTCCCGCACTTACGCCCTTCAGTCCCGGCACTCGGGTAATCGGAGGGCGTGGTGGAAACCAAGATCCTTTAATTCACAATTGAATTCAATGGAAATAATATGAAATGATTGTACTTACAATTCAGTTTCACTAGCTAAAATAGAAAAAGAAAAACACACCTGCGAAAAGCAACGACGATGAGCGGGCATAGAGCGATGATACACGTCCACACGCCGCAAGCCGAAAGCAAAAGTGGTTTGTTTTACCTACCAGTCGCGCGCGCGCGCCTGTCGGACAAGCAGTTAACTAAAAACCTAACGAACCCCTTGTTCGAAAGCTTACGACCTATCCAGCTGCCGCTAGTACCTTCCTATTGTAAAAGGACCGAAGGTTTGTATGCCGTGTCGGAACAAATGGCTCTTTTTGCCCTCTTAACCTCCGAAGGAGACTCCTCAGGGAAGCGTTCCAGGCTCGAGTCAATAGTCGGAGCCTTCCAACTCCTCTTCAGTGGTCGCGAGCGTTTCCGAATCCCTCCAATCACGTCTAGGAGACGAAGACCCTGACGATGAAAAACAATCACGCAGGACGCTTTTACAATAGCGATCCCCTGGCAGTCTGTCACAGAACCTGCCGAAGGGACACCTGATCGGTGGGGATTCTCAACCTCCCCTTACGGTTTTTGACATTCCTTCTCCTCTGGGCATGTGAGCTTGGAAGAGGTCTAGACCTGGGAGCGTGTGGAGCCGACCAGATGCCCCCCCCACTACACTGGGGGACACTCACATCACTGTCCACTGTAACATCACTAGCCTTACCTTGCAGGGCAGCCATTTTGTTTTCCATGATCTTGAAGGCTGCTTTTAGATCCGCAAGTTCTTTTGCCGAATCTACAGGATCTGCAATAGGTGAAGAGGCTGAAAAGGAAGGAGAAGTAGCAATTCTTACAATTGGGGAAGATCCCAAACTAGGAACTAGTTCATTCGATCTAGAACTACTCAAACTTCTAGAAGAAGCTTTCCTCACTCTTTCTCTCTCTAACTTTTTCAAATAATTAGTTAGATTCTTCCATTCTCTCTCACTCAAATTCTCACATTCCTTGCAAGTATTAGTGAAAGAACATTCATACTCCCTGCAAACCCTTGCATACGGTGGTGAGGGTCCCTACCGAAGCTTTCGGCAACCTCACCTTACAGCCTACACCTTACATTCACACAACGTCTCACAACCATTCAAGCGTCCACATTTTTAAGAAAAATCCAAATCAAGTCCACAAAACAGTCCACAAAAGCGTATGCCAATCCAACAATCCAGATACGTCACCAAAAGTCGGTCAAGAAGATCAATTGCCGGTGAAAAAAGAAAATCCAATCGAGAGGAACCAACAACAATGTTGACGGTCTGGGCGACAGAAGAATTCTGATTAGAAAACGGGAATGGTTCCTAGTCCTGCCACCCAGGGCAGGGCGGTAGATCACCTGACCTACCGGTAGCGTGTGCCGCGAAATTTGAATTTCTGTCGGGGACGACGGAGTCTATAGCTAAGTATATATCTGGCAGGGAAGTTGAATGTATAAAAAGAAACCTTAACAGACTAGAATAAGCAGAAGAGAGCTTCGCATCCTGGTCTTGAGTTTCCTCTTCCGACAGGACGGCCGATACCCCGTCTTCCTCTTCCGTCTGGCTCGTTGTCTTCTTTAAAAAGACCATCAATTCTTGAAGTTGATGTTTAAAGGGACCCAAAGCGGAATCCTCTAGCAAGGGTTTGGCCTTCGCATCATCCTTAGGCAAAGACGAAGTCATGGCTGTCGTATGGCTCTTCTTCGAAAACGAATGACTGGGAGTCGAAACAACACGAGACGTATGAGGTGAACGAGTCGAAGCAGCTCGGGGCGAATGAGGCACACGAGTCGAAACAGCTCGAGACGTATGAGGCGAACGAGTCGAAGCACCTCGAGGCAAATGAGGTGCGCGAGTCGAAACAGCTCGAGACATATGAGGTGAACGAGTTGAAGCAGCTCGAGGCGAATGAGGCGAACGAGTTGAAACAGCTCGAGACAAATGAGGCGAACGAGTCGAAACTCCTATCGATACACAACTAGGCAAGGCAGTCTCCCAAGCGCGCGAGCACTGTAACACACGTGAGTGTCTGACTCCGTCCGAAGTTACGCTATCCGAAGAGGACTGATGATCTTCCCGGAAAAACTGGTCCGGTGCGAAACTGCGGGAAGGTTGTGGACTCCAGTGCTCCTTGGATTTCTTAACAGGCGGTGACATCCCTCTCGTACGCTGGGCATGTCTCTTCAACGGACGCAACACTAAATCACTCCACACTTTTTGCCTCGACACATGTGACTGCACTTCTGAGTCAGACAACAACTGCATGTTACTGATATCTAAGCCTTTCCAGCGGCGTTTTCTGGGCACTCGCGAGTCGACTACGTCGACGGAGTCGGCGACTGACCGTGGGCAAACTCCCCCAGTCTTCCTTTGACCTCCGGTATGTCTTCTCCCGGGAGCTGGGAAGTATGACAGTGACCTATGTCTAGGAGAACGGGGAACGGGCAGCCACCTCCTCGGACACGACACTGACACTTGGCCTAACACTGGCCTTTTCACTTGACTTCTCTATGAACGCACGAAACGACATACCCAAATCCATAACGGATTTCGCCAATAACTCAAATTTCTTGTCCATCTTGGACTCTAACAAGGAAATGGTGTTGGGATCGGAAAACATGGGATACCTGGTCTGGAGTAATTGGTACTGAAGTTGAGGACTATCAATAGGTGAAATATTTGATAAAAGTGGAGAAGATAGGGCCGGTTTGTTTGCCTCTAAAGGCACGGGAGTTGTCTCTACTCTAGTTTTACTACCCGCTCTAAGAGCTGTTTTCCTTTTCCTATTTTTGTCCATCTTATCCAAATGAGTTTGAAAAGTCTTCCAACCTTGTTCATCTAAACTACGGCACTCATCACAAGTTAATTCCTTGCTACAGCACTGACCCCTACATTTAACACATTTGGAGTGCGGACGTAACATAGTTTAGCTAATCTAGTTTTACAGCCACTGATGCAAAACCTAACTGAAGAAGAACTAGCGTCAGACATCTTCGTAATAACTTGCTAATAACTAGGCAGCTAACTGATGAAGCAAAAAAGCCAACCAAGATATAGTACATCACCAAAAAGAAAAAATCCACAATGGCGACGAAAGTCGACTGCAACAACAATCCACCGGTGTTACCCCGTGGCCGGCAGAAAACGAATTCAAGTCTAAAGCTCAGCAGCACCAGGTATTCTCGAAAGTGGGCGGGATCTGTATCACCTACACAAAAGATGGCAGCACTGCTACCGCCGCCAGGAATTTGAATTTTCTAATGTCCTAATTGTTTGGTATGTCACTTATATGTGAAAACATCTGTTTTTCAGCGAAAACTAATGTACCAATATCTATCGCAATCAGGGATATGGCTGCCATACCAATATCCAAACCAAATACAAATATAAACAAAAATGTAAACAAAAGGCAGTAAATATTCTTCTCACTGGCAAGAACTAGGCAGCAGTGGTAGTCTTCAGTTTTACCATCATAAACATTCATCAAAAATAATATGGTCAGCTTAACCAACACTTACTGGTTTCTGATTGAAATGTTTTAACAATCAACAATGAGTAAAATTAGATGCCTTCCAATTCATTTACCACTTAATAACTACTATTCGACAGGTAGAACTTGGCCAAGAGCGAAGACCAGTTAAAGAAACAGGGAGGTTGCTAGATTTAGGTAGTACCTATATACCTAGCTGATGTGTAAGCTGAACTTCTGTCCGTAGCCTACACGCCTAGCCTATAGCTAATACTAATATTAAAAAGACAAAGCCCTTATAACAGGCTTTTCTAAACCATCTTTTGTCTTCAGTACTAGAGATGATTATTAATTCAGCAGCATATGTACAATCTGCAACAATGACAGTCTGCCTATTTCGTAATTTGACAGAATCAGCTGATCGGGTGATGCGATTTGTTTACATCTGAAAGTGACAGCGACTGCCCTTTCGTGGAAGTTTTTCATGACAAATACGCCATGATGGCATATCATGAAGGTTAAAATGAACTCAAATGATATTCAGTCGCTCCTTACTGACATTATTTAAGGAAACCCCAAAATGAATATTATTTGCTGTACCTTCTTTCTTGCAGCAGCCAATTTCTGGTCCCTGACGGAATCTGCCATGTTGGAACTTTGCGTTTGCGATTTTTCTTGTTGTGATTGGAGGATCGGCTGTCTTTGACGTCACCAACTACTGTGGCTTTTCTATGACGTCATTCTTTTCTACTTCGCCGTTATCCAACTGTCACTCTTACTTTAACTGTTTCGGTGTAACTGCAAATCGGGGGTTAAAGCACGTAATGTTTCCATTGCTATTTATTATTCATATGGACTTATTCATCAGAGATGACAGAGAAAGGACATGGGACTGTATAAATTTTCTGGGGTAAGAAAAAAGTTCATAACCAAATTACTTTGGTTATGAATGAATTGGGAAGTGAAATGTATGGACGGTAGCAAAATGAGAAGTAAATTATACTATAAAAGAATGAACCAAGAAGAAAGAAGACATGCTACACTTGTATCATATAGGGAGTATTTAAGTAAATTATTAATGTGAACTGAATAATTGTTGAACCATTTCTTCTTTACGGATGTGAAGCACAGATGTTTAATTAAAAGTGAATTTAAAAAAAAATAGAGGGTATTGAGATGAAGGGGAATAAAGGGGCCTAGAAAGACGAGAAGTGCATTCATATGACGAAGTATGACAATACGGGTATCCATATGTAAAAACTCGAAACATGTGTGGAGCTAGTCTGGTCACCAGAAAAAACTATGACAGATTAGGAAATATGGCATATAATTCTGAAACACTCGGACTTTGATACACATAAGGCTCTGAGGTGGAGGTTTGGCAAAAGTGTTTCAGTGAAAACACAATATTCAGAATATGTGAGAGTATGCGCAATAGAACGATGAAATACACAGTGCAATCAGGACTGTCAGTGTGTTGATAAAGAAACTCTTATATTAAACCTTAGTCTCATTGCTTATTAAAGAACGTAGTATACTATATTACACACACATCCCTATATATATATATATATATATATATATATATATATATATATATATATATATATATAGGGATGTGTGTGTATATAGTATACTACGTTCTTTAATAAGCAATGAGACTATGGTTTAATATTGCGAGTTTCTTCATCAACACACTGACAGTCCTATATATATATATACATATATATATATATATATATATATATATATATATATATATATATATATATATATATATATATATATATATATATATATATATATATATATAATATATATATATATATATATATATATAGATATATATGAGAGAGAGAGAGAGAGAGAGAGAGAGAGAGACCAATGCAGCTATATAGACAAAATAACCGAGTGGTAGAGATAAAACAGTGGTGGGAAATGTACAACAGCTGTCTCCGGGGAGGGGCGGGGAGTGGGGGGTGGCGTTTCACCGAGGCTACCGTATCCGATAGCATAATCTAATAAATTATCAAATAGACACCACTTCTGGTGTTTTTATTTTTCTGATAAAAGTTGTTACATAGGATATGTAAGTGGCCGGGGTAGTGCCATAATATAGGTTCACAGTTACATAAGGGTCGCATAGAAAACTTAATCATGTACTTAAGGAGGCAGCATGGCCTTCGTCTGTGGTTAGCAGCTAGTGTGGCCTATGAGTGGCATGTTCGTGTCTTTAATTGGTTTCATGTTTCCATTATTATATGAAAGTAACTCTTTGTAATTTTCGAAGTCAATTCTTAATTCCTTCGTGACAGACTTTTAAATGCGTGTTTGAAACCTCATAATTTGTATTAATAAGACAATCCCAGGCGTTTGAGGGATTTACCTGATGGCTACATTTTTTTTTTCAGAATAACTCTCCAGTTTATAGTCTTAAAACATCTCATTTTCTTCGACAAAGAAGGAGGAATACCTACTACCTTATTGCACGCCTTCGTTCATTTACAGGACCACATCTCTCCGTAGTAAATAAATTAATAATTGTTTTCCTAGTCATTTCAAACACCCCATGAGTCATTTCATACCTTACACATTTTTTGCATCCCTTTTGCTTTTTACATTACTGGATTCTGTCCCCTACCAATTTATGTTACAAACGCTTCTATAACTTCGTGATGTCAAAGTCTCAGCTCCACGAAGTATCAAACACTTTTTTCGAGACTAGTTGATAGTCTCTAAATCTTTGCTCAAGCTGTGTTAAAAGGATAAGTTTGTTTTACTATTAGTGACCTATCTCTGCCAAAATTATCTCCATATGCTTTTTCGTTCTTAACGTAAATGAGTAGTATATATTCTCTTTGCCAATTCTGGCAACTGAGAATATGGAAAGTAGGTTTTCCTTAAATAATTAATGCCCAGAGATTGTTTTATCTTATTTCTCGAAATGTGTGTAGTCCTTTTATACATAAGACATCTAAAATTATTAGTCGAATAGCTGAAATATACATGGTAGGTAACACACTTTCTTGACAATTTCAGTAACACATAGAAAACATTTGTAATACGCATGGCAGTTACATTAGCAGTTACACATGGAAGTTTTCCTGAGCCCGAAATAATTTGAAATAGCAGTGAATGGCGATGGCTACGGTTTTTACAAGCGAAACTTTACTAGAGGTCCTCAGACAGAAACAAGATTAGGGCCTTGATTACGGGGTTAGCAGTTTTCACTATTTTCAGATCTGCTTGTTCGGATGGTCGATAAGGATATTACATCCAAGGAAATAGGCTTGATTACTACCTTCAAAAACTGCTCCTTGAATTCTACTTTGCTAAGAGGGCCTTTGAGGTGTCTCGTGGAAGGAGGAGTTTTTGGCGTGACTACGTGCCACAATAATTTATATGGCCTAACGAGAAAAGCTCTATTGTTTGCCCATATTACAAGCAAAGTCCAATATAAATAAAGAAGGCTATGCCTGCTCCAATAGAATGGTATGACCACCCAAAGAAATTCATGATTGTATGGCATCACACTTGGTAAGGTTCCCCTTCCAGTATCACAACCGAGAGGTGGCCTATTAAATTCAAATGGGGAAGGGACAATACAAAATAAATAAATAAGTAAATAAAAGGTGACCTCCAGTGCGTCCCAACACAGCTACTGCCGCAGAAATGGATGACATTTATCATATGGTTTTGGATGGCAAATAAATAACCGTGCGACAGACAGCAAGTCCATGGACATCAGTGCTAGTTTAGGACAGACTTTTGACTGAAATCTTGCGTTGCAGCGTACGCGCAACACCGCAAGCTGATTTCAAGAAAAGTACTACCAATGTTAACATCAGAACATTAGTTGACACTTTACCCCGTTTTCGATGTAGGCTAAACAATTCCTATAGGTATAGGATATTGGTAATCTAGACTATACATGGGCTAACCATTTTGCAAGTGAATCACAGATTAAATAAGAAATGGATACACCTATCTAAAAATCAAGCAAGTGGTATATATCTTCCGACAAAGTGACACGCTTTGAGATTTGAGATTCTGAAGCTGATAAACTACTTGGAAAAAGTCAAACCAACACTGGAGAGTACTGTTATGCTTATGAGAATTGCAACAGCTGAAGAGGCTATGGAGAAGGAAAGCAGAGGAAAGGCAATGAATGCTCCTTTAAAATCCAACTTGTGTCCACGATCTAAGGAGCAATAGCGAAATTGTCCATCCTTGGAGGGAGGGTATATGGAGGACCGGGCCCCAGAATGTGTAATTAGCAGCGTTGGAATCAACCTCATAGACTAGATGCGATGAAGCTGCGTTGATTGTTGAAAAAAAATAATGCTGTCTTTCTAAACTAATTGTTTCATTAAATATTTAGTCTTTATTTAAACTCGGGTAATATAGCGCTGTGATAATCAGGATTTCAACTAAAAACGGCTGTCTTACTTTTGGTACTTGTGCTGGAACGAAACTGATGAATATGGAATGTGAAACTTTTCTGCTCTTTTTGAATACTAACTGCTTCGTCCTTTTTGGACATTGCACTGAATATGAGAGAGAGAGAGAAGAGAGAGAGAGAGAGAGAGAGAGAGAGAGAGAGAGAGAGAGAGATCAGATGACGCTAACTAACAATTAACCGGAGTAGAATAAATGTTGTAGTCAGAGGTTTCTTACATACTTATCTCTCAGCTAAAAGCAGGTGATCATAGATTTCTCTATTTCACAACAGATCAAAGTGTATTTTCTCCTCCACTTTGGTAAGAAAACTGAAATTGTTGTTTGTCCGTCCGCCCTCAGATCTTAAAGAGAGGGTTGCAAATTGGCATGTTGATCATCCACCCTCCAATCATCAAACATACTGAATTGCAGCCCCCCTGCCTCGGTAATTATTATTTTTATATTTATGTGTCTTGCACCGCTAAAGGTTGCAACAACACAGGCCACCACCAGGTTGTGGCTGAAAGTTTCATGGGTCGCTGCTGAGAGTTTTATGGGTCGTGGCTAAGACCTTCGTACAGCAATATTCGCTGTGCAGAAAACTCGATTGCGCCAAAGAAACTTCGGCCCACTTTTTACTTGTTTATGAGGTCATCTTAGTACTCGCCGCCAGTTGGTGTAATAATCACATCATGTTGTGTGGTTTCTTTTTCTGGACCCTTTCATACTTTGCTACTCCGACTGAGTTTCCATCGTTTTACTTCTAGCTGAGATACTATTCATGGGGTATACTCAGACCCCAAGGTAGCAGAATCGTAGTTCGTCAACATGTGTTACTTTTACAGGTGCTGTAAGTAAAGTTTACTATTTCTGTGTATATTTTGATGAAGTGCCAAGTATCTGGTTACTACACTTATCAACCATTAAATGAGTAGTACCTCACAATAGCCAGACACCTGAACCTTCATCACAGGTACTAAACGACTGAATACTCTAAAGGCAACAGTGATCCCTTAAACAACTTGCCGGTATTGCAGAAAATCAGACTAAGTTCATTAAAACAGGTGTGAGGTAATCTTATGTGTAATTAAATTAATTAAAGGGCATCACTCCATCAACAACTTTAAAAGTCTAAGTATTTCCCTGATTTCAGAAGTCTAAGTACTTCCCTGGTTCTAACTCAATTACCACTCTATGTTTCTACCTAAGCTAAATATAATCACATGTAATTATACTGGTGAAAAAGAAAACACTTATAAAAATGTTAATAAAAAAATTCATTATCAAACTCAAAATTTATAAGTGAAATTCGTAATATCAGGGAAAATTACTCATACTTGAAAACAAAGCAAAGTTTAATTAATTCTTGAATTAATTAAAATTAAATCAAAATTAATTTATCACAAAATTCAAGAAAATTAATTCAATCAAAATTTAAAAGTGTTAGGACTATACAAACCTGAGGTCCTTTTACAATAGGAAGGCAACTAGCGGCAGTTGGACGGTCGTAAGCTTCGAACAAGGGGTGCGCGCCGTGCGACTGGGAGGTGAAGAATCACTTTTGCTAAATGACCAACAGATATGGAATGCGAGAGATGAAATCTGCCGCTCTACTCGCCACTAACTGCGCAGACTAAATCGCTCAGATATCCCAAGGTATATAGAGAGGCTCTCCCTTATTCTATATACCTTGAGATATCCAACTCCACCTCCAGTGTGTGTTCAGCAGTCATGGCAGGCGTACGTGGGCAAACCAACCAGAAAAGTCATGGACGATGAGAAAAAAGCATTAGCAACCTTGGTGATATGTAGTGCTATGAAGTCCAGAAAGCGGAAACGATCGTGTTGGACAAAGAAATGGCTTCAAAGAAGAGATGAATTTTCTCATATGACACTTCTAAAAGAAAATAACCCAGATGATTTTAGAAATTATTTGCGAATGTCAGATGAGGTATTCCAAGAAATACATGCCACTATTGCCCCCTTCATACAAAAGCAGGATACGATGCTCAGAAAGGCAATCAGTTCCGAACAAAGATTAATAGCAACCTTGAGATTCCTGGCAACTGGGAGGTCTTTGGAGAGAACTTTATGGCATGCCCTACGAGACCAGTATATGACTATTCAACCTGTGGAAGGAAAGAACTCTCGCATTTATCCATAG
This sequence comes from Macrobrachium nipponense, assembly GCF_015104395.2. Lineage (NCBI taxonomy): Eukaryota > Metazoa > Arthropoda > Malacostraca > Decapoda > Palaemonidae > Macrobrachium > Macrobrachium nipponense. The sequence continues at coordinate 38,186,231 of NC_087209.1, read as the reverse complement.
ACTCAGCGATAAAATCTGTACGGGGGTAAAAACTTCCAACATGATGGAAGATCAAAATGAGCGATTTGATGTGCGAGGTTTTATCTTTATCGCCCCATTCACAGGCAGATATTTAGGAGATTTGGTCCGTAGCGATCAAATCTGCTGAAACTGAGCGATCAAATCTGCAGGTGTATGGCTAGCAGGCCCAGGCAAAAAACGCAGAGTGAGGGGTAGCATGAGGTGGGACTATATGTAAAAGGACCTCAGGTTTGTATAGTTAGGAAAAATGCAATTTTGGACAAATTGTCATTTGTTCCAGTACGGTATACAAACCTTTCGGTCCTTTTACAATAGGAAGACCCACTTCTTGGTGGGAGGAATCTGAGTCTTTTGTGAACAGACTGGTGTTCGCTCAACCTTGGATTGCTTCCCTGGTCGTAAGAGCGAGGGAGGGTATCCTAGCCTCTGTCCAATTGATCGGGGTGTGCACCGCAGGATCAATGGTCAGACCTCTGGACCCAAGTAATAAGAGAGAGGCAAGCGTATCTCTTAAAACTAGCAAGCAAGAACGTGTTCCTCTTTGCAAGAGGCAACATAAAGTTATGGGTTTGTCTCTTGTTGGCTTCCACTTCCTCCCCCTTGTTGGGGGGAAGTGGTGGATATTCACTCCTATCCCTAGTGAAAGGGATAGGATGGGGCTCGGTCGAGTAGCTTACCTGCATCTCATCCTTTCCAGCAGGGTGATGACCGTGTCCCTCTGCCCACAGGTAGAGGGGAGAAAAAGATGGGAAAGAGGAGCCAGTCACACTCTCATTCACTCATCCATTCTACAGTCACACCAGGAATCGATGCTGTTCAGCCTGCTAGGGTCTGGGTTAGCTACACAACGTGTTGAACCGCCACCACGGGTCCTAAGGGACAAGTGTCCAAGGAGCTGTGGGCTATATCCTGAAGGTAGAAGGAGGTGCATGTGGTCTGGTTGGACCAGACCCCTGCCTTCAGTACCTGCGCCACGGAGAAGTTCTTGCGGAACACGAGGGAAGAACCATAATCTCTGACTTCGTGGGCTCTCGGACGAAGGGTACGGATGTCGTCGCTACCATCAGTTTCGTACGCCCTCCTGATCACCTCACGCAGCCAGAAAGAAAGAGTGTTCCCATATATTCCTTTCTTGGTCATCCTGGTGCTAATGAAGAGGCGTCAACACTCAGACCTGAGGTGTTGAGTTCTCTTCAAATAGCGCCGTCGCGCCCTCACAGGACAAAGCAGCATCTCCTTCGCTTCAAAGGCGGTGAAGTCCATTAGGGAGGGGATTGTGAAGGACTCAAACCGACCGGCAGGTCCTGAAGGCTTCTGAGTCTTAGCTACGAAGTTCGGTATGAAATCGAGCGTCACAGATCCCCATCCCCTGGATGCTTGACTTCGCAGGAAAAGTCATGCAGTTCACTCAGAGGAAAAGAAGGGAATAGTCGCTATGACCTATCCCTCTTCTCGACTTTGGTGATGTCCAGTACCCATGCTGGTCTATCCGTCTGCGGTGAAGTGTCTCGCATTCTCGTATCCCATTGCAACAAAGTCTCTCCTTCTCTGTAGTGGATAGGACACCAACACTCCATGGTGGGTGTCGATGGTATGAGTATTGGGACAAGCTATTAGGACAAAGTAATGATTGATCTGGAACAACCAAACTAAGTCCACAGCGTAGATCGTAACTGACTTGGGCGCTCTGACGGCTGCCGACTGACTGAGTTTGGTAGTGTGAGGCAAGTTGTGCAAGCATCCGAGCAAGTCACGTGACCTTCGCCTTTAAAGAGTTATGCCGAGAGACCATACAAATCGTCTATTTGTTTGCCACCGATGCCGGACGGCGAGGTGATGATTCTCTTAAGGCATGTGCCCAACAGGCGAAAGTCAATTGCCTTCTAGAGACCGAGGTCCCTGATGGCAAGACATTCTCATAGTCATTGAATCTCAGCTAAGGAGAAACAACACTATGTGCCGTTGAAGACGAAGGTGAATGCAACCTACGTCTTCACAGCCAAATCAAGAGAAGGATTCTCAAGATTCTGAACCTGTGGTTACAAAGGACTGAAAACGCTAAACCGCTATTTCATTGCTGTCCGGTGAGGAGTCGTAGTTACAATGAGAGTGGGGCGTTTTTCAGTAAAGAAAACACAGGGAAGTACTGCCTGAAGAACTGCTTGGGCTGATCATTTGGAAGTAGAGCTGGCAGGGCGGGGAGCAGGCGATGTCTTCCGTATACATCTGTAATTCGGGGTGAACAATGAACAATTGCACACCTACGAATACAAGATATTTTAGAAGACAAACTCGGATGTCTGAAGAAATCATTCCGCATTATCGCAGGGGTGCGATGCAGCAGGAGACTAGGCCACAGACTTCTGTTACCGTGCGGTAAACAGAAAGATGAAAGAGTCCAAGAGATATCTCTGTAGAAAATTCTCGCAATGCTCCAAGGCGATGTAGTAGATAGTCATTCATATATGCGAGAATCCCCGTCAATCAGAGAACTAAGTCTATGATTGTCAGGCAGAGATACGGTTCGGTAGTCAATCATTGTAGGGGAGAGAGACATAAACCGACCGTGCATCTCAGAGAGCCAGCTGGTACTGGGCTGCCGTTGGCAGTCCAATACACAGTTAGTTCTCGCTCACTCGTCATCCTGAGTTGCCAGGTAATCCATTCCACAAAGGAATGCGTTCGGCTAGAACCATCGAGCGTAAAAAAATACGCTCGAGCAATTATATTTAAATGAAACGGATTTCGGTAAATACAAAAGCTGAGGTGGTGTTGTCGTGACAATACCATAAGTATCTTAAAATCGAAACTGGTAACTCCTGGGAGGTTGCAGGCAGTCCCGAGTTACAGTTCAATTAGGATACTATTCATCTCGGTCACAATCCATAGAATTAACTACGGTATGCACCTACACCCCGGACAATTCAACTGATAAACAGAATTATGTCGCGAGGGTAATATACATAGTATATTTGTAGGTTCCTGTACAACGACCTCCATCCTAAATTCTTTTCCCTTCGAGGAATGAGAATAAGGATTGGAAGCCGACACCCTTCGTTCTCTAATCACGAGAGTGAAGGAGAAGTCTTCCCCGAAGGAAAGCTTCAATGGTGATAACAGAATACCGAAGACGATAGTTCAAGCCAAACTGGATGTTCCCGTCCGTTCTTCTCTATCCCAGGGTTGGTCGCCTACTGTGAGATATTCTTCCTTCAACAGCAGTGCTTCTTCCAAATGCTAGAAATTCCAGGAATTCGAGCATTCAGCGAGATTCCTGATTATCATAGTAACAATTATCGGGGATTCTCATCTAGCCCACTATGGACCGTGGTTTCGCCCAAGTGTCTGCGGATCGTAAAAAACTCGAACACTCTGAGAGTGCTAGAAATTCCGCAGAATTCTAAGGGCTCGGCGAAACCCCCACCGAATTCATCAGACGATCATCGGTTGGTGGTCCTCCTGATTCCTGTAGAAATCGAGGATGTGGCAGGATCCTTCCTCAACGACGGGGACTTACGTCAGGTAGGACCCAAAGGTCCCCCCCAGGAACGCAGTCCCCAACGTGGAATCCTACAGAGAACTCTCTGCAGGATCCCTCCCCTTTCCCTCGTAGCCGTAAGGAGAGAGGGAATGGGGGAGGAATTGAATACTCGCTCGCCTTCCCAGCGGAACTAGCAGTTGGAGAAGCGAGTACGAGCAGCCATCACCTTGCGGCGATGGCCTCTCAGAGTCTGGGAAAACGTATCGTCAGGAGAAAACGTTTTCCCGTGGAGGGTTACGAACTCGCACTGTAGGTTAAGCGTCTGCCGCCACCGTGAACGCCGTCTGGGTGGGGCTGATCAAGCACCTGACAGTAGAGAGCCGATACCGTCCTCCGACATGTCCCAGTCCTCGTTGAGGCCGAAACCTCTCAAGAGGACCGAAGGGGGAGCGCGCCCTGTTCTCTTGAATGCGTGGTCCAGATGGACCGTCACGTCCTTGCCAGCCCCCCCACCTTCACGGTCACTCCTGCTTGCCTCGTTCCTCCCGGTGTAGTCTACGGAGGTTGAAGGGACAGGTGAGGGAGACCTGATGCTCCTACCCATCCTACTAGCATGCTATTAGGCTGGGAGGACTGCAGGCGATCGCCATCCGACGGTGGTGATCGAGCTGCAGGGTGTGACCAGCGGCTTCATGGAGAAAAGGTGGACCAAGGAACGGAGCGTCGGTTTTATGTCAAGTTGCTAGTCTGGACCAGCTGCTGTTCTGGACCAGCGGCTGGCGATCATTCCCCGAGGTCATTGTGCTGACGAATCAGCACAATGACCTCAGCAAAATTTCTCTGGATCTCAGGAATACCTGCATCTTGAGGAGTAGGACCATCAAGCCCCTCCAGCAAGAGTGATTCCCGAGACCCTCCTCCTTCAGAGGGAGGAACAGCGGCAGACCCCTCCCGGTCTCCTCCTGCCACTTGCGCATACAACCTGGTCGATCCGAGGACCGTGCCTGGCACGTAGGGCGTCGTGGCGGGATCGTGGGGGGGGGGGGGGGGCGCCCCTCACGATCACTCCTTGTTATCTCGCCCTTCCCGGTGTAACCTGAGGAAGTTGGAGGAACAGGAGAGGAAGACCTGACGCTCCCCCCTCGCTCACTGGCAGAACCAGTGTGCTTGGGGGGGCTGCAGGTGATCGCCAATGGCGGCGATCGAGCTGCAGGCCTGGTCGCGCCGCTCCCCTGGGAAGAGCGGCTGGACCGAGAACAGCGGCCCCGATCTCTTGCGTCAGAGAAACTGCTGCTGGTCCCCCTACCCGTCCGGTCCCTGTGGGAGCGGCGGTCAGGAGACCTGCAGAGACCACTGTCGCGGTGAGACCGGTGCTTGTCCTCACGGCACGTCGAACCACTGGCGCTAGCGATCGGGAGGACCTTTTCCCAGCCTCAGCCCGTGGCCTGTCTGGGACCGTCACGTCAACCCGGGTGACCGGTTGGTCGCTACGAGAGCGGCTGCTGGCCTGGCGAGAGTCACCTGAGTGGCTCTCACCAGCCTTCCGTTCCGTGCCGTGATCCTGGCGCCGAGCTAGCTCTGGCGTCTGGGTCTTGGCTGCACGGCCACCCGTGGGTGACCGTACATTCGGTACCTCTCGCGGACGAGAGGCCGAGACGGAACCTGGTGTAGCGGCAGAACCTCTAGCACCAGGCTAGGAAGTACCAGTGTTAACCGGTACCCCTCTGGTCCCCGTCTCCTTCTTCCTTGCGGAAGGAGAGACGGGCCCTACTCCCAAAGGAGCAGGAGGACCAGTGGAAGGACCCCCCGCCCCACCGGAGTGGGACAGGCCCTGAGAAGTTCCCGAAGGAGCCTTCTTAGGAGGGGTGGAGGCAGCCTTCTTCTTCCGCAGCTGGGTAGCCTAGGAAGTCGAAGGGGAAGAGGCGGCTGCAGACGACGAAGAAGACGATGAATGACGACGACACCTTCCTCCTCTTCCTCTTCTTCTTCGTCAGCTTCCTCAGGACAGACGTGAAGTCAGCCATCTGGGGCAGGAACACCGTGGACTGGGATGACATCGGCAGGTACGGGAACAGCAGGAACGGCCAGCACAGCATCAGCGGCAGGTACGGCAGGTAGCACAGGTAGGCCAGGAGACGGGGCAGCAGCCATTGACATCCTGGGTACCTGCAGCAGGTCCAGGGGTGAGCTCTTGGGCAGCGGAAGTCCGGGGGAGGCAGCACTGCAACCCGGGCGGTGGCGGCACGCCTCTCCTCGGTACGGCGGCAATTGGCCCCTGCACGGCGGCTGTAGGAGTCACTGACATCACGTGGGGGGAATATACCAGGTGAGGAGGGGCGGTGTACCCTGGAGTAGAGATCGTGGTGGTGGTGGTGGTCACCACTCCATGGGTGACTGTCCCAGACCCCGCCAGATGAAGGAGCAGCCCCTGGACACTCGGCATGCCCTGCAGTCCCAATGACGCCCACACTTGTCCAAGATAATCCCCCACAGCAGAAGCACCTGCGGAAGCAAGAGTCGGGTACACAGGAGGGGTTCCCCCTCGCGAGGGGGGTGGGGACGAGCCCCACCCCGAATGAACGGAAGACCCCAAATACAAATGCACGTCGGGTAACGAGCGTCCTCCTCTATGCTCGACGGATCAGGCGAAGAAGAAGGACCTCGACCCCCCCCCCCCCCCCCCCCCCCCCGAAGAGGAAGGTGCATAACGTGGGAGCTGAGCGGGGTGGGGGGGGGGGGGGTGCAGGAAAGAAGACGAAGTATCGGTTACCAAGGGAGTCGCGGGAAAGCTTTCCAACGACTCCTTAGCAGGCCTTCGTTCCCCCTGCCCCCGCACAACACCCACTGCACCTCCGACCAATTAAAACAATGTTACACAGCTCGGCCCGAGAGCATTCGCGCCCTTGGCACCGAGTGCAAAGGGCAAGAGGATCAATTCCCGGGAATAAGCGGAAACCTTCATCCATAATGATAATAATACATGAAAATGAAAAAGAATACTGCATTTACAATTTCACTTTCACACAAAAATAAAAGGCTCGGGCCGAGAGCATTCGCGCCCTCGGCACCGAGTGTAAAGGGCAAGAAAATAAAGGAAAAAGAGCACTGCACTTACGATTTTCACTTTCACACTTTCACCCAAAAAATACAAGGCTCAGGTCGAGAGCATTCCCGCCCTTGGCACCGAGCGCAACTGAGGATCAATCTTCGGAAAGAGAGGAAGACCCCACACTTGCGGCCCCCCACCCCTGGGCACATCCACGGTTGATGGGGGGGCGAGGGGATAGTTCCATGTCCGATGATCCAATAAATCAATGTAATAAAAGATGAAAAAGACAGTACGTACTTACAATTCACTTTTAAACACTGACAAACCAAGTTGAAAAATTCACAACAAAGCAAAGCATACGATGATGAAGCGGGCAGAGAGCGATGGCAAACACGTCCTCACACCACAAAGCTGAAAGCAAAAGTGGTTCTTCACCTCCCAGTCGCGCTGCACGCGCACTGTCGGACAAGCAGTTAACTACTGAACTCCCTTGTTCGAAGCTTACGACAGTCCAGCTGCCGCTAGTTACCTTCCTATTGTAAAAGGACCGAAAGGTTTGTATACCGTATTGGAACAATTGGAAATTAATTCACAAGTGCTAAACAGCAATGAAACTTGAAAAGAATTCTAAGTAAATGCAAATTAATTCACAAGTGTTAAATTCAATGAAATGTGCAACGATTAATTAATGAAAACAAGTAAGTCAATCAAATTGTGAATGCAAATGAAAACACAGAAAAATGTGGAAAACACCAAAATTGCAAAAAACACTAATCACACAGAACATAGAAATAAAAACACACACTTCAATTTCAATAAGAAAAATGAACAATTGCACAAAAAATCACTTCGAATGAAACAAACATTAAACAAAAATTTGCAATGTGTAAAAATTTTAAACCTGTTTCATGAAACACTGTTACTATTAGCTCTCTAAACCATTGTAACTATTAGTTGCAACTAATAAAAACTGTACAACATTACCTTGGTACCAATTTTTTTTCTGCTGCAGCTCGTTTCACAATTTCACCACATAATTCACCATATTTCTCAAATGAAAACATGCTATTACACACTTGTACAATGTTTGTTCAGATTCCACAAAAAGCACTAAATAATACTAAATAACTCAAAGAAATCCAACATCTAAAAGTGATGAGTGACCAATTATGTTACGTTAATATGAACTCAAAAATGGGGTGTGAGAGAGAGAGGGAGAGAGAGAGGGGAGATCTAAACGCCAAGAATTCAAAGTCAGTAATGAAACGCTCTCTCTTTGTTTGGGCACTTCAAGAGACTGACGGGCTCAAAACGCTTTGGGCATGTGAAAAATGATGCAATCTTTCTAGAAGCTTCTAATATGATGTAACTTTACAGAAAAATGATGAAATCCACACTTGGTTTCGGCAAAGACGTATGCGTATGAAACCAGTCATGACATTGTATGCTCAACAAAGACACATACTCGACAAAACAGACTCCTTGAGCAAGTAAGATTGATTAAGATTGACATGTTATGAAAACAGAACGGAGACTCGAGTTCCTCTAATCTCGAGGCGTTGACATATTAGGGAAACAATCTCTATCTTGGAATGGACAGAGTTAATCTCTCTCTTTTCATTCTACGTTATATATTCTTTTACATTATGTTATGCGAAATCTGAACACACATTTTAAGACATCCTATAACTCTAAGCTAGCTAAGGAATCTGAAAAATGTTGCAAAACTCTATATATAACATTTCATACATTCAAGAGAGGAAATATGCATTATTAAAATACCAGCATATAATATACCTCCCCCCAGAAGATTTTTTATCACGGTGTTGAATCCAACGATTCACAATGGGATAAATAATCAGCAACTACATTGTTTTTGCCACTAATGTGCTGCACTCTTAAATTATACTGTTGCAAGCACAAAGACCACCTGGTCAGTCTTTGATTATGATTTTTCATTCTTGGATAAATGAAAGTGGATTGTGATCAGACAACACTAAAATTTCTTCATTCCTAGGTCTGTTCACATACACTTCAAACTTTTTCAATGCTGTGATTAAGGCTAAAGTTTCCTTCTCAATTGTCGAGTATACTTTCTGATGGTTTTTAAATTTTGTAGACATGAAGCACACAGGATGGTAGAAATCATTTTCATCTTCTTGAAGTAGAACAGCTCCAATGCCACAGTCCGACGCATCAACTTGTATCACAAATTTCTCGCTGAAGTCTGGAACTTGAAGTACTGGTCTTGAAGTTAAGATGGCTTTTACCTTCTCAAAGGATTTTTGACACTCTGGAGTCCAAACAAACTTAGCTTTGAGACTAGTTAAGTCTGTCAAGGGAGCTACTACAGCTGAGAAATTTGGGTAGAAATGACGATAGAATCCAGCCATGCCTAAAAATCTCTGTAGCTGTTTCCTGATAGGAGGTGGGTAGCCTTACGGATACCTTCAACATTAGCATTTACTGGAGCAAGAAAGGCCTTTCCCAACTTCAAACCCAAGATACTGCACAGTTGCCTTTCCAAACTCACTCTTCTCTAAGTTGACTGTTAGTCCTGCTTCTTGTAGTTTCTTGAAAACTTTCCTCAGAATCTTCAGATGTTCTTCCCATGTTGTAGAGTAAATCACTAAGTCATCCAGGTATACATCTACTCCTTCTATCGATCCTAGCAGTTGATCCATCACTCGTTGGAATGTTGCCGGTGCATTCATCAGACCAAACAGCAGAACAGTATACTGATACAGTCCAAAAGTAATAATAAAAGCTGACAACAACTTTGCCTTCTCATCTAAGGGAATTTGATAATATCCTTTTAACAAGTCTATCTTGGAAACAAACTTGGCTTGCCCAATATTATCAAGTAACTGATCTATAAGAGGCAAAGGATAATTGTCAGCCACACTAATGGAATTAAGTTTCCTATAATCAGTACACATTCTAAATGAACCATCTGGTTTCTTCACTAACACACACGAAGAACTGAAGTGACTTGAACTGGGTTCTGCTAATCCATGTTGCAGCAAATACTCAACTTCTTTCTTCAGAACATCTCGATGGTACAGTGATAATCGATAGGCTCTTTGCTTGAATGGTTTTCCATCTTTTTGAATCTTGATCTCATGCTTGGTCAGATCAGTACATTTAGGTACATCTGCAAAAATTTCTGGAAAACTTCTAATTACTTCACTTAAGTCTTCACCTTGTTCAGCACTCAGATGTTTCAATTTATCCTCCAAATTTTCCAAAATTGAAGAATTATTTATCTTGCTTTCAGCTCCCAATTCGTAGCCATCATGGTATTCTGTAGATGAAGTTGTTTGTGTTATTGCGACAATTTCAGTTTTAGTTTCTGAGAAATAAGGTTTCAAGAGGTTCACATGTATCACATCACTTCTCAGTTACCTTGTAAGGACCTTGAAATTTATTAGTGAGGGGAAATCTCTTGACAGGTAAGAATACTAACACTTGTTGACCAACACTAAAACTTCTTAGCTTAGTCTTAGCATCATATCCCCTTTTCATTTTCTCTTGACTCACTTTCAAATTTTCTAAAGAGAATTTTCTAATCTCTTTCAACCTTTTCCTTAAGTTCTTCACATATTCTCCTTGGCTTTCCTCTTGATTTTCTTCCCAATTTTCTGCAAGAATCTTCAACAGTCCTCTCACTTCTCTACCAAAAATCATTTCATTAGGTGATTAACCCATACTTTCTTGATAAGCACTCCTAACTTCAAACAACATTAATGATAGACCAACATCCCATTCTCTTCCTGACTCAGAACAATACTTTGTTAGCATACTTTTCAGTGTATGGTGGAACCTTTCTAAGGCACCTTGAGTTTCTGGATGATAAGCAGTGGATAACTGTTGTTTCACTCCTAACAAATTCATCACATCCTGGAATAACTTTGAAGTAAAGTTTGTTCCTCTGTCACTTTGTACTATTTCTGGTTTACCAAACTTTGAGAAAAACTCCACAAGTTTTTCAGCAACTATCCTGGCAGATATGTTTCTAACAGGGATTGCCTCTGGATATCTTGTCACAGGACACGTTAATGTTAATAAATACTCATTTCCCTTCTTTGTCTTTGGCAGCGGTCCAACCATATCTATAATCACTTTGCTAAAGGGTTCTCCTCTAACTTCTATACTATCTGGCAGGTATGACACTCACGACAGAACCTGCTAACATCTTTGCGAAGTCCAGGCCAGAAAAAATATTTCATGATCTTCTCCACAGTCTTCCTGATTCCCATATGTCCAGACTCATGAACTACTGCTACCACTTGCTTCCTCAATGGATATAGAATCAAAATTTGATGATATTCGCCCCATACAGCATCTCCTGGTATATCTGTAGGTCTATACTTCCTCATCAGCAAACCTTCCTTCAGATAATAACAGGTTGGAGTTTGTTGCATCTCTTCTCGATCAACAACTCTGAAGAACAAATCAGCTAACGATGCATCCTTCTTCTGCGAGTCCATTAGCTTCTCTCTTGTTACTTGACCAACTTCAAGGGTGGAATTCTCAACATCTGCTAACTCAGCTACTGTAGTTCCACTACTGTCTTCAGGAACACTTTGACTACTCAGAGTCTCTTCAGGAACAACAGGTTATTCTTCTTCTTTGTCGTTGTCTTCATCATGGGAAATCTCCTCTTGGTCAGCACTAGGGGAAACATCACTTCCCTGGAACAATTCTTCTAAGCACAAAGATCCTTCATTTGATCCTTCTTGGGTGTGTAAATCCTCAGTTTCTTCACTTGCAGTCATAGTCCTTTTCTTACTTCTTACTTCTGGTAGTTACACAACTAGGAAACAGGTGGGGGTTATTCTTCTCCAACTCTACTGTAGGACTAATCCTCAATGGTTTGTCTGTCACCACAGGCCAAGGAGTAAATGGCACACCACCAACTTCATTCCCCAACAGAACATGTACATCTTCCACAGCCAGTGAGTCCTTTACAACAAAATCAACATTCCCTGTCACCAATTCACACGACAGGTGTAAGCGGCATATAGGAGTTACTTCCTCTCCTCCTATACCCTTCAAAATTACTGAATCTCCTGTGAGACTCTTCTCCAACTGAGGGTGAGAGCCACGTACTACCACACTATGGTTACTCCCTGTATCACGTAATATCTTAACAGCCTCCACACCGCTAAGCCACTCACTGCTAGAGGTTACATTTCCACTGGTTGCTAAACATTCAGCTTGTTTAGTTTCAGACTTCTCTGGAGTCTGATTCTTTCCCACACTGCTCTTCATAGTTTGTTTCACCTGGTCACCTTTCACTACTTGACCAACTGGCTTTGACTGCTGTTGATTCTGGTAACACTCTTGACTGAAGTGTCCTGCTCTCCCACACTTGAAACAGAACATTAGGTTTCTGTAACTGCCTTGAAAAACTAGATGAGGATTTCACATTAGCTTGCTGAGGTGTATTACCTTGTGTACTCTTGGTAGTATCACTTGTAAGTTTCCCATTAAATTTGTTCCTGATATTTGGATGAGACTTAAAACCTGGGCGTTGTTTATTCTGGTACTTGACATTGTAATTGCGTTTGCTACTAATTATATTGTAATCTTCACTCAGTATAGCAGTTTTGTTAAGTTTCTTAACCCCTCTCTCTCAAAACTAATAGGCTCTTATATGTTCAGGAATTCCCCTAAGATACTGTTCAAGAACAAGTAATTCTTCTAGCTTATCAAAAGTGTTAACTTTAGCAGCTTCTAACCAACGTTTAAAACACCTTCTCACTTTGTAAGCATAATCTAAGAATCTTCCCTTCTGATCTTTTCTTAAATTTCTGAATCTTTCATTGTAGTACTCTGGGGTCATCTGGTAAACTTGTAATACACTGTGTTTAAGTACCTTGTAGTCTTTACACTGATCAGCTGTTAAGGCTAGTTAAGCACTTCTCCCTTTACCAATTAGGACACTTTGTAGCAAAACTGACCATTTATCTTCTGGCCATCCCATACCTGAAGTCACTTTCTCAAAGTGATAAAAAAACTCGTCTGGAGCTTCTTCAGTAAACTTAAGGATTAACTTCTGTACTCTTACTACATCAAATACAGGGTCATGATTACCTTGGTTAGGGTTAGACGGTGTTACAGGTAATGTGGATCTAGCTTTTATCAATTCCATCTCCCTTTCAAACCTTACTCTTTCTCTTTCCTCTTCTGCTGGTTTTTATTCTTCTTTCTTGTTTTTCCCTGTCTATTCTTTCTCTTTCAGCTTGCATTCTCTCTCTTTCAGCCTGCATTTTCAGCTTAATCAAATTCTCTTTTGCTTTAATGCGTCTAAGCTCTAACTCTGCATCACTTTTCTCTTTCTTTTCTTCTTGCTTATTTATAAGATCAGCACGTGCTACATTCAACAACTTTCAAGCCAATTCAAACTCATCTTCATCCGTTATTCTACCTTAGTCTATTAATGACTCCATAGCAATACATCTTTTTTGTACCTTTACCATACTAGTAGACACATAACCACCACATACCACTGCTAAAGCGCTCCACTGTGCCTTAGTCAGAGTGGTTTCAGACAACACATGGATGGAAGGGGCTGCTAAAAATTCCTGAACCTTGAACTCAGCCATTTTTTTATGTTATCAACCTACAATTCAATACAATAAATGCAAAACAAAAACTATATGGTCACTCTCCTGGCAAAATATATCCCTAACACCACCAGTATAGACTAGAGTAATAATATAATTTGTTTTCCCGGGTCTGGGTACCATTGATACTTGTGATGAAGGGCCAAGTATCTGGTTACTACACTTATCAACCATTAAATGAGTACCTCACAACAGCCAGACACCTGAACCTTCATCACAGGTTTGACTGAATACTCCAAAGCCAACAGTGATCCCTTAAACAACTTACCAGTATTGCAGAAAATCAGACTAAGTTCATTAAAACAGGTGTGAGGTAATCTTATGTGTAATTAAATTAATTAAAGGGCATAACTCCATCAACAACTTTAAAAGTCTATTTCCCTGATTTCAGAAGTCCTTCCCTGGTTCTAACTCACTTCAAGCAAATTGAAGGAAAACAGCTCAATGTTTCTATATGTTTCTACCTAAGCTAAATATAATCATATATAAATTATACTGGTGAAAAAGAAAACACTTATAAAAATTTTAAATAAAAAAATTAATGATCAAACTCAAAATTTATAAGTGAAATTCCCAATATCAAGGAAAATTACTGTTACTTGAAAACAAAGCAAAGTTTAATTAATTCTTGAATTAATTAAGTAAAATTAAATCAAAATTAATTTATCACAAAATTCAAGAAAACTAATTCAATCAAAATTTAAGTGTTAGGTAATAATTAAAATTTGGAAATTAATTCACAAGTGCTAAACAACAATGAAACTTGAAAAGAATTCTAAGCAAATGCAAATTAATTCACAAGTGTTAAATTCAATGAAATGTGCAACGATTAATTAATTAAAACAATTAGGTCAATCAAATTGTGAATGCAAATGAAAACACAGAAAAATGTGGAAAACACCAAAATTGCAAAAAACACTAATCACACAGAACATAAAAATAAAAACACACACTTCAATAAGGAAATGGATAAATGCACAAGAATCACTTCAATAAGAAAAATGAACAAATGCACAAAAAAACCCACTTCAAATAAAACAAACAGAACACAAAAATTTGCTTTGTGTAAAAATTTTAAACCTGTTTCATGAAACACTGTTACTATTAGTTCTCTAAACCATTGTAACTATTAGTTGCAACTAATAAAAACTGTATAACATTATCTTGGTACTGATTTTCTTTCTGCTGCAGCTCGTATCACAATTTCACCACACAATTCACCATATTTCTCAAATGAAAAGGCGCCATTACACACTTGTACAATGTTTGTTCAGATTCCACAAAAAGCACTAAATAATACTAAATAACTCTTAAAAATCCAAAATCTAAAAGTGATGAGTGACCAATTACGCTATGTTAATATGAATTCAAAAGTGGCGTGCGAGAGAGAGAGGTAGAGAGAAAGGTGAGATCTAAACGCCAGAAATTCAAAAATGCCAGGAATTCAAAGTCGGTAATGAAACGCTCTCTTTCTCCTTGTATGGGCACTTCAAGAGACTGACGGGCTCAAAACATTTTGGGCATGCGAAAGATGATGCAATCTTTCTAGAAGCTTCTAATATGATGTAACTTTACAGAAAAATTGTGAAATCCGCACGGGGTTTCGGCAAAGAATTATGCGTATGAAACCAGTCATGACATTGTATGCTCAACAAAGACACGTACTCGACAAAATAGACTCCTCGAGCAAGTAAGATTGATTAAGATTGACATGTTATGAAGACAGAACGGAGACTCGAGTTCCTCTAATCTCGAGGTGTTGACATAATAGGGAAACAATCTCTATCTTGGAACGGACAAAGTTAATCTCTCTCTCTTTTCATTCTACGTTATATATTCTTTTACATTATGTTATGCGAAATCTGAACACACATTTTAAGACATCCTATAACTCTAAGCTAGCTAAGGAATCTGAAAAATGTTGCAAAACTCTATATATAACAATTCATACATTCAAGAGAAGAAATATGCATTATTAAAATACCAGAATATATATATATATATATATAGATATATATATATATATATATATATATATATATATATATATATATATATTTATGAATTTATTTATTTGTTTGACAGGTTTGACAGTAGCAGATACAATAGTGTTTGGATCACATGAGTTTAAACAGCTAAAGGTCTTTTGGATAGACGGATCACTATTATAGGAAAAAACAAAAACAAAAGGGAAGTAGCACCAGCCTTCTTGGAGACCAAAGGCAGAGATAGAAATATTGCTATGGATGCTTTTGGTGAAAACCTTACTCTTCTTTCATATTGCCTACTTAAACAGAAAAAGAAAATCGGCCTAATGTCAAGCACTATGCATGAGAAACGAGATCACCCCAATTCAGTTACGTTACCAGAGATTATAAGCTTCTATAACTTCACCAAGGGTGGTGTTGACAGCTTTGACCACCTATGTCATACATACACATGTGCTCGTAAAAACACGTCGTTTTGCCATTAAATTCATTCCATAACTTATTGGATATAGTTGGAGTAAATTCCATTGTTCTATTGAATGGTTCCTCATCAATGGAGAAGGAAACTTTCAAGTACAGAAGGTCATATCTCAAAAGGCTTTCCTTAGATTTGATGAAACCGCATCTGATGGGTCGTGTTGCAATTCCTACTTTGACTCATCAACTCCATGGTACCACAAGACATGTTTGGATGATAAAATCAGCAGCAAAACCCGAATCATGTAGTGGAAAATGCAGCGTCTGTCAGACCGAAGATCTAGTCAAGTGAGTAGAGTGCAAAATGTTCATTTGTTGGAGCATCAAAGACAATGTGACCAAATTGTTCTGAATAATGGAAAATTTTCCTATTTTGAGTTTTTTTCCACTGAAATAGATTTAATTCTTTTGTTTGGTATGATTAATAGTAAACAAAAGCAGTTCATTGATTTATTATGCACAGTATTATCCCGGGGTACCCTTGTACCCCATGGTAGCATTCACACTAAGAAAAATAAGAGTAGCTTTCCAGGGCTAGGGAACCTGGTAAGCTAGGCTGTGCGTCCATCAATGAAGTTCGATAAGCGGACAGGTTGGTAGGCTTTATCATTTTTATGGGAAAGAGTGATTCTCACCCTCCACATTCCAGAGAGCGATAGGACTCCCGCCTCCCTTGAATATCATGGAATCAGGAACACAGTAGGAAGAAAATTTCGAGCTTACAGTGAGAGAGAGAGAGAGAGAGAGAGCAACAGCAACTGGGAGAGGCAATCTGTGGATTGCCAATTTCTGGGATGGCTTTATGGATGGTGTTTGGGAGCTTGGGAAAATCCACCGACATTCAGCTCGAGCCCGTTCCAGAAATTCCCAAGCTCCCCTCATAGAATTTTAATGAAGTTTAAAGGAAGGCAGGATATTCATAAGAAAATTTAAGTATTCATATCAACAGCATTTTCTCAAGAAATTCAGTATATCTGAAATTTTACTGTTCACCAAACTACAAATTTAAATTAACCACCACTTCAAATTTGCAAGTAAAGGTGCATCCACACGGTAGAACAATGTCCGACGGACAAACATTGTTACCATATCATAGGCAAAGCAGGATGACGTCTAAAGTGTTGAAACGATGGTAGTAGATCTGGCAACAAACAGTGGTACCAGATGAGGTTGAATACCACTGTTTTTACTCTGCTCACAAGGCAAAGACCGGCAGACAATTGTTAATTGGTAACAATGTTTGTCCTCAAACGTTGTTCGACCGTGTGGACGCACCTTTCAGAAAAAGGATAACAGAGTCGTCTCAGTTTACTGTAGTTCTGGAATAATAAGTTCCTCGTTGGACGAGTGGATTTCGCGCTCGGCTACCAATCCGGTGGTCCGAAGTTCGATTCTCGGCTCGGCCAACACGGAACCAGAGGAATTTATTTCTGGTGATAGAAATTCATTTCTCGATATAATATGGTTCGGATCCCACAACAAGCTGTAGGTCCCGTTGCTAGGTAACCAATTGGTTCCTAGCCACGTATAAATATCTAATCCTTCGGGCCAGCCCTAGGAGAGCTGTTAATCAGCTCAGTGGTCTGGTAAAACTAAGATATACTTAACTTTTCTGGAATAATAGAGATGTAGCACTTCTAGTGACGAATCTTTAATCTGAAAATGAGAATAGGTAGGTATAAGGAAGTTGAATTTACTATTCTGCTCCATAATGGCAGCGAACGTTCAACTTAAAAGACATTAAACTGAACCGTACATATTACTGTTTTGTCCTAATTGACGTTCTTTTAGTAGATTAAATCAACATCTGCACGAAAATATCTCAAGTTACCAGTTATTGGTAAACATTAAAGTTTATCAAATCAACAGACACATCGCCTACAAGAAAATAAAAGCTACGACAAAACGTAGCACTCGAAGTAAATAACATTTCCAGAATTATAGATAAACACAGAATTAATAGCCAGCAACAAAGCTCCTCTGAGGTAAACTTTTCATACTAATCCAAGGATCCTGAAGTCCACACAACTTAACTTTTTCAGTGGTGACCTCAAGTGGACCCTGCCCCTTAGGGGGCTAGTGCAATCAATGCACCTCTAGCAGTGCACTGTAGGCATTACTTGAGGTTCTTTGCAGAGTGCCTTCAGCCCCAAGCTTCAACCCTTTCGTTCCTTTTCCTATATCTCCTTTCATATTCTCTTTCTTCCATCTTACTTTGCACCCTCTCCTCACAATCGATTCATAGTGCAACTGCCAGGTTTTCCACCTGTATACAACTTACTCGTAACCTTATACTATCAATTTTCGTTCATGCACTGAATGACCTCATAGGTACCAGTGCTTGGCCTTTGGAATAAATTCTATATCCAGTTCAATTCAACTCAGGTGGGCATTGAAACTAGCAAAAAAACACTTAAAGACAATAATGTAACTAACATCACTCAGGGCTAATATGATCGTAACCAAAAGATATGGGAGATACCTGTAGGAGATAACAATCATACTAATCTCCATTAAAAGAAACTAAGAGAAGACGTTAATCTTCCTCTCAGTTGTATAAACATTAAGAGAAATCGTACTTTATTCTTGTGATCCTCAAAGTTAAGATAAAAACATGAAACGAGAAGACTTAATCAAGAAAAACGTTAATGACAACTGTCTTGGAATAATCCAAGGCAGGTGATAAAAATGTCTATATTTACAGATTTTAGAGCACTATATATATATATATATATATATATATATATATATATATCTATATAAATAGATATATGTATATATATACATATATATATATCATTGATTGATTGATCGTGCATTATCTGGCGTCATAACTATATATATATATTAATATATATGTATATATATATATATATATATATATATTTATTATATTATTATATATATATCTATATATATATTTATCCATATCCTCTCTATTTCTATATTCTATCTATATGATATATCTTCATATAATATATATATTATATAGATATATATATATATATATATATTATATATTATATATATTTATACAGTCAGCCCCATGCCTATCACCACACTGGGTGTGACCTACTGCGGTCGACCAAACATCAGAGATATCAGTAACTTCTTAGGTCAACAGATGCACAACATTATTTCACTGAAGTGTGCCCGTGATTCACAGACACACAGAACACACACACACACACACACACACACATATATATATATATATATATGTGTATATATATATATAATGTATATATATATATATAGATATATATATAGTATATATTGGTACGAAGGGACACCCTTCGTAAGTTAACTCGCCTTCCAAGCTCTAAAGAAGAAATTAAAGTAAAATATAACTTTCATGCTTTTAAGAGAAATCAACGTAAAACTGAAATGATTTCATTCGTTGTAATGAGGAACAATAGTTCTCACACTGCTAACTGACAGAAGGGCGATAAAAAAAACCATTTGCCCCTTCCTCAGCCTCTTAATTATTTCTCCCCAGACACTCTTTAATCCCCTTTCTCTGGATTCGTGACTGCTCTGAAACCTCCGTTCCAGGAAACGATGCTGCTTGGAGACTAATCACTGCCATTGGCTAAGAAGAACTTAATGGAAAGGATTAACGAGAGGAGAGAGTTTTGGAGACCAATAGCAACCATCCACATGGCCTTGCTCTGCCTTGCTACGGGCTGCTCTATGAGCAAGAGCCCGTGCTGGCATTTGGCGAGCTTAATCTCCAACAACAACCTGCCATGCCCTGCCAAAAGTCCAAGGGCACGCTCATAGAAAATGAAGTATCATGAAGCCGGGCACCTACAGCACCATCTGGGAAGAAGAAAAACGCAATCCTGACCAGATATTTCGAAAGGGCGCCAACACGATCCAAGAGAACCGTTAGAGACATTTTGTCCACAGAGACCGAAGCATCTTTCCCTTTGACTCCCTGCTCCTTCAGGGCTCTTTATTTGACCACATGGCTATGTTGCTTAAGCCCAATTTTATTCCAGTGAAAGCCCCTTCAACTCTTCTGCTATTACTATCTAAGGCGAAGACAATGCTCCAACAAGGTAAAGTGTCCCATATCAGAAGTTCTTTCACTAAATTCTCTTTTCACTTTCTAGAACAAAATTTCCATGTTAGACCAGATTAAACCAGTGCAGTGCTTTTCATTTAATTCGTAAGCGTATCAGTGCAGGCCTGTACCAAAGGGGGTGTGGGGGGGGGGGGGGGGGGGGGGGGGGGGGTCGAACGACCGACCCCCCTCCCCAAATTTCTGGAAGTCCATATTTTCTGTGACTATCCT
Organism: Macrobrachium nipponense; assembly: GCF_015104395.2. Lineage (NCBI taxonomy): Eukaryota > Metazoa > Arthropoda > Malacostraca > Decapoda > Palaemonidae > Macrobrachium > Macrobrachium nipponense. The sequence continues at coordinate 38,166,283 of NC_087209.1, read as the reverse complement.
TTTTATTGAACTGTAATTACAAAGTAATAAATAATTATTGTTTTTTTGTTAAGTCAAAGTATATAAGATAACAATAAATAAAGTAATATGCATGTTATTGTTAACATAATAAATGAATCAATCAATAAAACTGAAGAAACATTCGTGAATTTCAGTGCAAACTTTCAACATTATAAGCAAAATTCTGTTAACCACAGTCAGTACTTTGAATAATATCTAATCGGGTAGAAGGGCATAGACCACATGCCCAATTTTCCTTCTTAATATAACAAAAATAAAATTTTCAAGTATTTCACCTTGCATATACCTATATATGCAATGACATTTATAGAAGAAAAGGTCCAGTTTTGGGAAAACGACCCCCCACCATAAAAACCCTGGTTACGGACCTGCAGTGTCACAATATCGAGGCACCTGGGCACATTCCTTGCACCTTCTCTGTCTTTTACTTGATTATGCTTTTTCCTTTTTCCATCCTGTAGCCTCGTGTATTCTCACTACAGACGGAGATCCTATAATAGATTCACATCGCCCGTGCATTTGATGTCCAGGCCAGTCCCTTACGACGCTCCTGATTGGCTGTTAATAAGCCAGTCACAGGGCTGGAAACTCTCAGTCTCTCTCGAGAGCTCACATAGGTAACATGTACGTTCCACTTCTCCTGAAGAATACGTCTTTCAAAAGTATCCCTCAGGAGAGATGGAGCATACATCCTGCCTATGTGAATTCTCTCGAGAGACTGAGAGTTTCCAGCCCTGTGACTGGCTTATTAACAGCCAATCAGGAGCGTCGTAAGGGAATGGCCAAGACATCAAATGCGCGAGTGATGTGAATCTACTATAGCTGTTGAATCTTCCTCTGATTGTCCCTTGATTGACGACGTGGCCACAAGCCACTGCACCATATTTCTACAGGGCCACCGAAGTCACGTTTCTTCGAGTCTTTTGTTTGTCGCTGTTATTTAGTTGTTTGGCAGGACCCTGATTGGCCTCCTTGGTTTAAGTACCAGTCTTCTCATGTTTATTCCGATGTAAATATATGTGATTTTTAAAGTGAATCTAACTGATTACCTGCAACAATTTCCTGTTGAGTAGGGCTCAGCTCATTTCTTTTTTCTTTTTTTCTTTTTAAATGTACCTAAAGTAGTAGTCAGATCTAAGGGGTCTTATGGTAAGTGAAATAATTCCTTGGAAAAATCATAAAGGTAATTTCATTACTCAGAGTTTAAGCATCTTTCCAGGTAAAAAAAAAAGCACGTGCGCGAGCACACACACACACACACACACACACACACACACACACACATATATATATATATATATATATATATATATAAGTATATACTTGTATTTATATATGTATACATATATTTCTATATATACACAGTTTGTGTATGTGTGTATGCAATTTTATTTTAAAGTCAATGGCATTATTTTTAGGGCCTATCTTTATATTTAGATTTTAAATCAGTCTAGTCTATACCTCTTCTGTTTTTCTTTAGGTAGCCTTCTCAGGAATAAGTAAAATAGATGGAATGTAATTAATTTTTTTTATTTCTGAGAAACTTGCCTGAAGAGAAAAAGAAGTATAGAATGATATAAAGTCTTAAGATAGTGCCTGCAAATAATGCCTTTGACTTCAATATGAATTGCACACACACACACACACACACACACACACGCACACACACACACACACACCTATAGATATATATATATATAATATATATATATTATATATATATATATGTGTGTGTGTGTGTGTGTGTGTGTATATATACACACACACATACATAAATTATAAATATATACAATATATTATATATATATATATATATATATATATATATATATATATATATATTTATAGACGAACCAGTTTATATGTTTCTTCATAAATAGGTATGTCTTAAGGCCGGGTCACAACCATTACTAGAGTACAAGTAAATCAGAGCTCTTCGATTTCAAAGTTCCTCGTGGTGACGAGACCGCAGATATACATATAGTACTAGAGATCCCAAAGGCTTTCACTTCGAGGGAATGGCAACAGAAATAAGGAAAGAGCCACTACAAGTCGTCATTCCCCTCTCCCCCCATTTTGCCTTACAACAGCGCCCTCACTCAACACACTCCACGAAGATGCCTCCTTCCCCATTTCCACGTCCCAAGAAAATAAAGAAAAAAAGAGAGAGCGAAAAAGAATTAGGTCGAAGGAGGAACTTAATGGTCTTCCAACCAAGTGTTTTGGTGAGAAAATTTACCTCAGGCGGAAACTTGTCGTTTCTCAGCCTTTTCTTTTAGCTTTCCTCTTTATTTTTACGACTTATTATCAAAAATTTTTTCACAACAAGCGTCAAAAGGAAAGGTTTCTCTAAACATTTTGGAATGATAATTGTTCCCGAGCAGGTGTCATGGTGGAACACTTCCGAAAATGTTTGTCAAAGTAAATATTATGGTAAAACACTTTTTGGAGGAACATTTTTCCCAATAAATATCTTGATGAAACATATTTCAGATGAACGATTCTTGGCCAAGCAAAGGTTATAGTAATTTTCTAAGCGGAGGCTTTGCTGAAACACGCTTCTGAAGAAGAAAAAAAAATTTTCCTAATAAAGATCTTGATGAAACACGTTTTAGAGAAAAAGGTTTTGCTACAAACGCCATGTTGAAATACTTTTCGGATATATCATAAATCGTCAAAAAAAAAAAAAAAAAAAAAAAAAAAAAAAAACGTAAAGATGATAGGAGTTCAACAGGAAATCCATCCTGAGGTCCCTGAATCTCCTTTGGCAGGCGAGAATACCTGAATACCTCGTGACATAAATATATATATATATATGTGTGTGTGTGTGTGTGTGTGTGTGTACAACTGAATCAAGAAAATTTGGAATGTGATGAATATATGAATAAAGGAAAAAGCCACGAAGGAAAGTGAAACAAAGGAGTAATACGAGGCCTTTCGACTCAATGTCCTTTACTTAGCAGACTGACATATATATGAAGATAAGTTTACAAAGAAAGGTCGTATAAGTGACAGATAGGGATTATAAAGGAAAATATGTACGTAGAATCCAACACACCACGAGAATTATTAACCTTCCCAAAACAGGGGTACAATTTAAGGTGTTTACAAAAGGTCAAGTCCAATTGTTCAGAAGCAGGGACAAGGCAATTAAGAGATTATACAGGTCGGTAATTGACCACACACAAAATTTACTTTTGATGAACAATAAAACATTTTTCGCAAGATTAACTTATTCACACAAAAAATACATTAAACATACATATACAAATAAAGTATCTATAAGGTAACTAATTTGTAATTAAGTCTGGGATTTTATCTGTAAGATCATTCTTAAATATGTTACTTATACAGGGTTCCAGATAATAAAAGCCAGAGCTAATATTAGAATTACAATTGGAAGTAATTTGTATACTGGCAGACTCTAAAAGATTTCATGACAAGACATCTTTTGATCTTGCAAGTACTGAACTGTCGTTCCAGTTCATTCTGTGGTCATTTTGACTTAAATTAATGAAAATTGCATTGGATGTTTGCCCAGTTTTGACAGAATATCTATGCTGTTTAATTCTTACTTCTAAATCCTTGCTAGATTGGTCGATATAAAAAGAGGGGTAATCAAACATGGAATTTTATATATTATGTGGTTGCTTTCCCTGGGACCATTTTTTATTTATCATTCTTTTTAGTGTGTTATTGTAAGAAATAACGAGGTTGACCTTAAAAGATTTTAATAATGATTTTATGGTTTCAAAACCATTAACATAAGGTAAGCTAAGAATGTTCTTAGAAGTATCTTTCTCAGTATTACTTACACTATAAAACTTTTTGTGGGCTTTATTATAGCAAAATCTAATTTATGTAAAGGAAAACATACATCCGTCTCAATTCTTCTTATGTATTCCATTTCTTGATCCAAATATTGGGGACTGACAATGTGCAATGCTCGTAAAAACATAGAAGAAAAAATTGATATTTTGATATTAAGATGGTGGCCTGAATTGAAATGGACGTAAGTTAAGTTGTTGGTTGGCTTCCTACTGATACTGAATTTACATTGAAAATGTTCTTTATGTATTGAAAATCTAAGAAAGGGAGGCAATTGTCTTATTCCAACTCTAAAGTTAACTTAATTGATGGTACCTGGTTTTTCAAATTAGAGTAAATATTTACTGCAAATACCAGCAGGCAAAACAGCTTTAATAATTTATATGGCCTATATATATATATATATATATATATATTATATATATATATATATATATATATATAATATATATATGTGTGTGTGTGTGTGTGTGTGTGTGTGTGTATGTGTGTGTGTGTGTGTGTGTGTACTGTCACAGGGCAGTAAGATTTTTACTTTGAGAAAATCTTGAGAAGTGGCTCTACATTAAAAATGCTCTTTTTTTGGAATCGACAGCTGACTAAAGGCTGGCCTACCACTTATGAAAAATAGTGAAAAATAAGTACCTTAAGCACATCTCCATAAATTGCTTTCAAAAGGATTGAAGGTAAACGCAATATGTCCAGTTACAGGTATAATTCACTAAGGTAATCAGAAAAATAAAATTACAGGAGCTCTCACTGGCTCCATGGCACTGTATCACTAATTAATACTATGTATAATATCAAGAACAAATGTGGCTCTGGGTTGCAAGCAAAAGCCCTAAATCTAGTGAGTCACATCATGCATGGAATAAGGATAGAAGTCTTAATAATAATAAACGCACACACAAGGTGGAGCATGTAAGCAAGGATTGGTCCCACTGAAATCTCAAGAATACTATCTCAAGAATGGCACTGGTAGTAAATGTCGAGTGGCACTGTTGAACTACAGAAGAAAGACGGCTTATGACGGGGAAGTGTACATGAATATGCATAAAGGTAACAATTGGAAAGCCTATGTAATTGATCAATGCTTAGATGAAACTATGCAAAATACAAGATATATCAAATATTAAATGATATGCTAATATAACAAAAATTACTGTTAGCATAACCGAACACAGATCTAATAACACCTCCACAATGAATTCACAAAATCACTATTGCACAGTCAAATATCACTGGAGTCTCTGAAGGAGACGGGATAATAGGATCATGGGAATCGGAAAACAGTTTGGAACAAGGATAGGTGACGGTCAACAAATCCAGGGCGTCAGCGGAAGGACTTTGTCACTTACAATTCTTCACCAGGGAACAAATGGGATAGTGCTCCTCATCATGCAATGCTCAGGTACGTCAAAGGTGACAGCTTCCATGTGGGATGTCAGGGTCAGACGTCCAGACAGAGTCCAGATTCCAGACGG
>NC_087209.1:38158770-38160450 GCF_015104395.2 Macrobrachium nipponense | reverse complement strand
CCGTCTGGAATCTGGACTCTGTCTGGACGTCTGACCCTGACATCCCACATGGAAGCTGGTCACCTTTGACGTACCGGAGCACTTGCATGATGAGGAGCACTATCCCATTGTTCCCTGGTGAAGAATTGTAAGTGACAAAGTCCTTTTTGTTGACCGTCACCTATCCTTGTTCCAAACTGTTTTCCGATTCCCATGATCCTATTATCCCGTCTCCTTCAGAGACTCCAGTGACATTTGACTGTGCAATAGTGATTTTGTGAATTAATTGTGGAGGTGTTATTAGATCTCGGTTGGTTATGCTAACAGTAATTTTGTTATATTAGCATATCATTTAATATTTGATATATCTTGTATTTTGCATAGTTTTCATCTAAGCATTGATCAATTACATAGGCTTTCCAATTGTTACCTTTATGCATATTCTGTACACTTACCCCGTCATAAGCCGTCTTTCATCTGTAGTTCAACAGTGCCACTCGACATTTACTACCAGTGCCATTCTTGAGAGAGTATTCTTGAGATTTCAGTGGGACCAATCCTTGCTTACATTGCTCCACCTTGTGTGTGCGTTTATTATTATTAAGACTTCTATCCTTATTCCATGCATGATGTGACTCACTAGATTTAGGGCTTTTTGCTTGCAACCCAGAGCCACATTTGTTCTTGATATTATACATAGTATTAATTAGTGATACAGTGCCATGGAGCCAGTGAGAGCTCCTGTAATTTTATTTTTCTGATTACCTTAGTGAATTATACCTGTAACTGGACATATTGCGTTTACCTTCAATCCTTTTGAAAGCAATTTATGGAGATGTGCTTAAGGTACTTATTTTTCACTGTTTTTCATAAGTGGTAGGCCAGCCTTAGTCAGATGTTTCCAAAAAAGAGCATTTTTAAAGAAGAGCCACTTCCTCCAGATTCTCTCAAAGTAAAATCTTACTGCCCTGTGACAGTACACACACACACAAACAAACACACACACACACACACACACACACACACACACACACATATATATATATATATATATATATATATATATATATATATATATATATATGTATGTGTGTGTGTGTGTGTTGTGTGTGTGTTTGTGTGTGTGTGTGTACGTCACAGGGCAGTAAGATTTTACTTTGAGAAAATCTTGAGGAAGTGGCTCTACATTAAAAATGCTCTTTTTTTGGAATCGACAGCTGACTAAAGGCTGGCCTACACTTATGAAAAATAGTGAAAAATAAGTACCTTAAGCAACATCTCCATAAAATTGCTTTCAAAAGGATTGAAGGTAAAACGCAATATGTCCAGTTACAGGTATAATTCACTAAGGTAAATCAGAAAAATAAAATTACAGGAGCTCTCACTGGCTCCATGGCACTGTATCATATATATATATATATATATATATATATATATATATATATATATATATATATCTATATATATATATATATATATATATATAAATATCGAGCTACAATGTCTTTAATATCTAAATTCGCTCTACCTCGGAATTAATATATTTTCATATATGCTTAACCGAAGGGGAATTTTTTCTCGATAATAGATTTGCCTGGACCAGGGCGCGAACCTATGGATCCTTTCAAACCCAGGAACGTCAGTGAAGCGTTACCATACTACCTCTCGCGGTGGTGTAGTAGGTAACGCTTCACTGACGTT
>NC_087209.1:38146270-38153770 GCF_015104395.2 Macrobrachium nipponense | reverse complement strand
TAAAGGTGATCCTATTGAGTTTGCCACTTTCATGATGGCATTTGATGCCAGAATTGCCCCAAATGCTTCGGGTGATGCTGACAAAACTGTACTATTGGTTGGTCAGCAACTTGAAGGGGAAGCCAAAGACTTGATAAGTGGATGCTTGTATATGAGTTCTTCAGAAGGATATACTTCAGCTAGGAGTTTGCTCAGTCAAGAGTATGGCGATCCCTACAAGGTGTCAATGGCATATATTAAGAAACTTATTTCTTGGTCTGCACTGAAACACGAAGATCCTCATGGCTTGTATACATTTGCTTTATCCTTATTAAGCTGCAGACATGCCATGACCAACTTGTCACACATGGAAGTACTAAATCATCTTCCTAACCTTCAAGCAGTTGTTAAAAAAACTTCCAACATACCTTCAGAACAAGTGGTGTAGCCTGGCTGGACATTTGAGGGAAGAAAAGGGAGGAGTTTGATTTTGCAGGATTTGGTTGAATTTGTTTATAAAAAGGCAAAGGCAGCAAACGACCCAACGTTCAGCAAGTTTGCTCTTCAAAATAATTATTCAAAGCCTGAAAACAACTCGGTAGCTTCAAACTCAGATATTGTCAACAAAAAGAACAAAAGTTCAAGCTTTGCTACCCAAGCAGAACTGAATCCAGAAAATAGAAAGACAACATTAGTCTCTGAGAAAGAGAAATCATGTCCACTGTGCAAGAAAAAACCCATGATCTTGATGATTGTTGGAATTTTGTTAGAAGATCTGAAGAAAAAAATAGATTTCCTTAAGGAGAGAAGGTTGTGTTTTGGATGCTTGGTCTCAACCATACCTCTAAAGGATGTATGAAAAGGAAGCAATGTAAGACGTGCTGTAAGAGGCATCCCACATCATTGCATATCGAAGGATTCAAGCTACATAAAGACAATGATAGCTCGTCTAGAAAAGTAGCAAGTGAAATTATTGTTAGCACATGTACTACCAATCATGTCAGTGAAGTAAATACAATATTACAGGCTATTCTCCCAGTAAAAGTATATCAGAAAGGAAACCAAGTAGTTTTGGACACTTATGCCTTTTTTGACAATGGCAGCACTTGGTTGTTTCATCACAGAGAGTTTACGAGAGCAGATTGGTGCATCTGGAACAGAGACATGTTTAAAGCTCCAAACCATGCATGGGCGTAAACATTGTGAATACTTTGGCGGTTAATAATTTGTGTGTTACAGATATGGAAGGAAACAACACTATTGATTTGCCAAAAACCTTTACTCGTCAAGATATCCCAGTGGAGTCATCAACAGATACCAAAACCAGAATTGCTCAGAAAGGTAGCCGGTCTGAGGAATATTGCTGATCTGATTCCTGATTATAGAGCAGATCTGGAGATTGGTTTGTTGATTGGCAGTAATTGCCCTAAAGCACTGCAACATTAGAAGTGCTTCCAGCCAAGGGTCAAGATTCCTTTGCAGTTCTTTACCATCATGGATGGACTGTTAGTGGCCCTCTACATTTTAAATACTCTTCAGAGAAGAAACAGTATTTCATGTCACCATGTCTTTCTTCAGGAAGTTGAAAGGGTAAAAGAGTGTATTCATCCTGCAGCTGTGGTCCATATGTTCGAAAGAGACTTTAGTGAGAAAGATGTTGGTAGAGTTCCTGATGAGAAGGGTCTGTCACAAGAAGATCAACAGTTCCTCAAAGAAGTTGCAGAAAACATTCAGTTTACCAATGGACACTACCAGCTTCCCTTACCATTTAGAACCAATAAAGTTAACTTGGTAAACAATAGAGAACAGGCAGTGAAACGAGCACAATGGCAAAGAAGAAAAATGAAAACTAAACCAAAGGTACCATGAAGATTATGTGGAATTTGTCGAGAAATTGGTGTTCTGAAGGATATGCTTATAAGGTTCCGGAGGATCAGTCGTATGATGAACAGCCTGCATGGTATCTACCTCATCACGGTGTCTACCATCCAAAGAAGCCAAATAAGATTAGAGTAGTCTTTGACTGTAGTGCTAAATACCAGGGTAGTTCCCTTAATGACAATTTGATGCAAGGTCTGATATGACTAATTCCCTTGTTGGAGTGCTCATCAGATTTCGTCTAGAGAGGGTGCCTTGATGGGCTGACATAGAATCTATGTTTTACCAAGTGCAGGTACCAAAAGTTCAACATAAATACCTAGATTCTTATGGTGGCCTGGTGGTGAAATGAAAGCGAACTAACAGAGTATCGAATGGGTGTTCACATCTTTGGAGCAGTATCATCACCTAGCATCGCCAATTACGCTTTGAGGGCAGCAGCTGACCATGCAAAGGATAAGTATGGTCCAGATGTAGAATGCACCATTAAGACTAATTTTATGTAGATGATTATTTAAAGTCTGTACCCTCAGAAAGAGCAGGCATTAAGGACTTGTGGAAAGACGTTACGTCAGCATTGAAGGAACGAGGTTTTCGGCTGACAAAGTTTGTGAGTAACAGCAAGCTGGTGTTGAAATCAATCCCGCAAGAGGACCGTTCCAAAAGATCTTCAAACTTGTGATCTTGACCTATGATGAACTTCATGCAGAAAGAGTTCTTTGGTCTTCAGTGGAATATTGAAAATGACTACTTTACTTTTTCTCCGCAAGCTTGGACCCAAAACCACTTACAAGGAGAGGTATTTTGTCAACAGTATGTTCCCTATCTATGATCCTCTTGGTTTTGTGGCTCCTTTTCTTTGCCAGCTAAGAGAATTCTTCGTGAAGTTTGTCAGGATAGCAGCTTGGGATGGATGATGTTATTCCCGAAAAATACCAGCAGCCCTGGAGAAGGTGGCTTGATGATTTACCAATCCTGGGTAACTTAAAGATTCCAAGATGTGTCAAGCCAAAGGAATTTGGTACAGTGACTTCCACACAACTGCACATGTTTTCAGATGCTAGTAATGAAGGCTATGGTGCTGCAGCATACATAAGGCTTTCCGATAGCAGTGGGAGGATTTCTACTGCTCTGCTGATGGGAAAGTCTAGAGTGTGTCCTGTAAAGGCAACAACCATACCCCGACTGGAATTGACTGCTGCAGTGGTGTCCATAAATCTAGCACAACACATTTTGAAAGAGCTGCAGATTACAGTGGACCAGACATTCTATCACACAGATTCTACAACAGTTCTTCACTATATTTTTAGTGACAGAAAGAGGTTTCCTATATTTGTTGCAAATAGAGTGAAAATAATTAAGGATTTCTCTGAAAATACACAGTGGAGATATGTTCAGAGTAAAGAGAATCCTGCTGATATTGCATCAAGAGGTTTCACAAGTCAGCAAATGCTGAACAGTCACGGTTTGGTTTGATGGCCCCATATTTTCTTAGAGGACCAGAGGAGCTGTGGAAAAAAAAATGACATGCCTCAAGATGATGTTGAATTGGAAGGGATCTACAAGTTTTGTAGTACATCCAGAAGATGAGGAGGGAAATGCTGTTGATAAGTTTCTTAAGTATTATTCTTCATGGCATCGGTTGAGGAAGGCTGTTGCAGTGTATCACCGTCTTTTTTTCATACTGAAATCTAAGAGACAAACTAGACTTAATGGTTCAATTACAGCAGATGAATTAGATGCTGCTGGAAAAGCAGTCATCAGATATATCCAGAAGAAAACTTTTAGTAAGGAAGTGGCACTCTTACAAAAGAGCGAAGGGTCAAGGGGCCGAGGACTTTGTAGTAGCAGTAGCATTTATAAACTAGATCCCTTCATTGATCCGCAAGACAGGCTTCTTCGCGTTAATGGACGCTCTCCAAAGCAGAAATTTCAGCTGACGAAAAGCATCCAATGATATTACCTAGAAAGAACCATATTACCACTTTGATTATTCGTTACACCATGAAAAATTAGCTCATGCTGGACGCAACCATGTGATGGCAAAACTTAGAGAACTTTACTGGATTATCCGTACCAATGCAAGTGTCCGTCAGGTTACTACAAAGATGTGTCATTTGCAGAAAAATGAGAAACCCTGTTCTTAACCAGAAGATGGTCTGATTTACCATTGGAAAGAGTAATTCCAGCTGCTCCATTCACACACACAGGTGTTGACTTCTTTGGGCCACAGGAAGTCAAAGAAGGAAGGCAAATCAGGAAGAGGTACGGTGTATTGTTTACTTGCTTGTCTTCAAGAGCAATTCATGTAGAGACAGCCAATTCCTTAGACCCACATCGTCCGTTCATAAATGCTTTAATAAGGTTTGTTGCTAGAAGAGGGAAATTAAGGAAGATTGGTGTGACAATGGGACAAACTTTTCATGGAGCGAGAAGAGTTGAGGAAGTCACTGCAAGAGATGAATGATGATCAGATCAGAGCTTTCCTCTCAAAAGAAAGCATCAGCTGGACTTCAATCCCCCTACAGCTAGTCATAGGGAGGGTTAGTGTGGGAACGTCAGATTAGAACTGTGAAAGAAAGGTCTTTGACTCATCTCTTCAAAGAACATGCTGGACGACTGGATGATGAGTTACCGCACTCTTCTCACAGAAGTTGAGGCTATATAGTGAAGTGACCGTCCTTTGACCACAGCCAGTGACAGTCCAGATGACTTACAACCACTCAGTCCAGCCCACAGCTTCCTCACACAGAAATTCAAGTGTTGTGATGCCACCACCTGGTGTTTTCAGAAAGGAGATATGTATCTGAGACAGAGGTGGCGATATGTTCAATTCTTGGCTAACTTATTCTGGACTAGATGGCGAAGAGAATATTTATCAACATTACAAGAGAGACAGAAGTGGAACAAGGAAAAGCGGCACATTCAAGTTGGTGATATTGTCCTTGTAAAAGATGATAATCAGTTAAGGAGTAACTGGATGATGGGTCGTGTTATCAGCACTGAAAAGGACAGAACCGGTTTTGTACGAAGTGTAGTTTTGAAGACACAAACATCAGAGCTCCATCGACCCATTCAAAGCTTGGTCTTGTCCGTTGCAGTAGAGGAAAACAATGATTATATAGTTATTTTTTATTAGGATCAAAGGATTTGAGAGTATATTACATTTAATATAGATGTTATTTATATCACCTGCATTTATAGATATGATTGATTTGATAAACAAATAATTTGTTATAGGGCCGAGAATGTAAATGCAGCTTTTTATAGAAGCCAATTGTGTATATAATAATTAATTAAGCTTTGTTTTTCAACTTGATGATTAGGGTTAAATTATACTATAGATATTTTGTCCAATTTACATATAAACATTGTTCAGTCTATTTTGGATTGTTACTGCTGTAATTTGTTTGTTTGTTAATTGTTGTTGAGTAGTTCTTGAAAAGATTGTTTTTATCCTGTTAGTTATCAGTGTTGGAATTACACTGTAACAGTTATAAGTTTCTGGAAATAGGATCAAGGTTTTTGATGACTGACAGACCAGAAGAAGTCTTCGAAGTGTAAAGAACATTTCTTGGCCGAAATTCGCTTTCGTTTGTATTGGATGTGCGATTAGAGTAACACAGATGTAAGTTTATTTTCTTCTTTACTGAAATTTGTATATATTCTGTTTAATGTTTGTGGTGTTTTGTAGTTATATCAAACTATAATCAATGCTTTGTTTGTTATGGAATTTCTATTTAACAGTTTTAGTAAGTTTGTATATTTTGTTGTTTTCAGTTCTTGAACCTCGTCGCCTTGCACTACTAGCAAAGTACTCCTCATTGGTTCTCTGGTCTTGGAGTAATGACCAACTATAAGCCCTTACAGCAACGGTCAAACTTAAGTTGTAGTGTTAAGTGATTTAAAGCTTTAAGTTGCTTTAAAGTGTTAGTGATGTCAACTTGAACTTTATATCAAATTTTAATAAAGTGTGACGTGAGTAACAGATCTGTGTCTTTTTCTACATCTCATCCCTGTGGCTTTGAAGAAAACGGCAGCTACAATGGTGTGTGTGTGTGTGTGTGTGTGTGTGTGTGTGTGTGTGTGCTCGCGCACGTGCTTTTTTTTACCTGGAAAGATGCTTAAACTCTGAGTAATGAAATTACCTTTATGATTTTTCCAAGGAATTATTTCACTTACCATAAGACCCCTTAGATCTGACTACTACTTTAGGTACATTTAAAAAGAAAAAAAAAAAAGAAATGAGCTGAGCCCTACTCAACAGGAAATTGTTGCAGGTAATCAGTTAGATTCACTTTAAAAATCACATATATTACATTGGAATAAACATGAGAAGACTGGTACTTAAACCAAGGGGAGGCCAATCAGGGTCCTGCCAAACAACTAAATACACGAAAAAAAAACAAAAGACTCGAAGAAACGTGACTTCGGTGGCCCTGTAGAAATATGGTGCAGTGGCTTGTGGCAACGTCGTCAATCAAGGGACAATCAGAGGAAGATTCAACAGCTATAGTAGATTCACATCACTCGCGCATTTGATGTCTAGGCCATTCCCTTACGACGCTCCTGATTGGGTGTTAATAAGCCAGTCACAGGGCTGGAGACTCTCAGTCTCTCTCGAGAGCTCACATAGGTAACATGTACGTTCCACTTCTCCTGAAGAATACGTCTTTCAAAAGTATCCCTCAGGAGAGATTGGAGCATACATCCTGCCTATGTGAATTCTCTCGAGAGACTGGAGAGTTTTCCAGCCCTGTGACTGGCTTATTAACAGCCAATCAGGAGCGTCGTAAGGGACTGGCCTGGACATCAAATGCACGGGTGATGTGAATCTATTATAGCATCTCCGTCTGCAGTGAGAATACACGAGGCTACAGGATGGAAAAAGGAAAAAGCATGATCAAGTAAAAGTCTGAGAAGGTGCAAGGCAATGTGCCCAGGTGCCTCGATATTGTGACACTGGCGCAGGTCCGCAACCAGAGTTTTTTTATGGGGGGGGGGTCGTTTTCCCAAAACGGACCTTTTTCTTCTATAAATGTCATTGCATATATAGGTATATGCAAGGTGAAATACTTGAAAAAAAATTTTATTTTAGTTATATATTGAAGAATTGGGCATGTGGTCTAGGGCTTCTATGTTTTGGTCTATCCCTTTACCCGATTAGATATTATTCAAAGTACTGACTGTGGTTAACAGAATTTTGCTATAATGTGAAATGTTAGAACTGAAATTCAAGAATGTTTCTTCAGTTTTATTGATCGATTCATTTATTATTTTGTTAACAAAAATAACATGCATATTACTTTATTTATTGTTATCTTATATACTTTGACTTAAGCAAAAAACAATAATTATTTATTACTTTGTAATTACAGTTGCAATGAAAAGGATAGTCATAGAAAATATGGACTTCCAGAAATTTGTGGAGAGGGGGTTGGGGGGTCGGGTCATTCGAACCCCCTCCCCCCCCCCACCACCACACACCCCCTTTGGTACAGGCCTGCACTGATACGCTTACGAATTAAATGAAAAGCACTGCACTGGTTTAATCTGGTCTAACATGGAAATTTTGCTCTAGAAAGTGAAAAGAGAATTTAGTGAAAGAACCTCTGATATGAGACACTTTACCTTGTTGGAGCA
>NC_087209.1:38131270-38141270 GCF_015104395.2 Macrobrachium nipponense | reverse complement strand
GCAAACATTTTTCAGATTCCTTACTAGCTTAGAGTTATAGGATGTCTTAAAATGTGTGTTCAGATTTCGCATAACATAATGTAAAAGAATATACGTAGAATGAAAAGAGAGAGAGATTAACTTTGTCCGTTCCAAGATAGAGATTGTTTCCCTATTATGTCACGCCTCTAAATCAGAAGACCTCGAGTCTCCGTTCTGTTTTCATAACATGTCAATCTTAATCAATCTTACTTGCTCGAGGAGTCTATTTTGTCGAGTACGTGTCTTTGTTGAGCATACAATGTCACGACTGGTTTCATACGCGGACATCTTTGACGAAACCACGTGTGGATTTCACAATTTTTTCTGTAAGTTACGTCATATTAGAAGCTTCTAGAAAGATTGCATCATCTTTCGCATGCCAAAATGTTTAGAGCCCATCAGTCTCTTGAAGTGCCCATACAAGGAGAAAGAGAGCGTTTCATTACCGACTTTGAATTCTGGCATTTAGATATCTCCCCTCTCTCTCTCTCTCTCTCTCTCTCTCTCTCTCTCTCTCTCTCTCTCTCACGCCACTTTGAATTCATATTAATGTAACATAATTGGTCACTCGTAACTTTTAGATTTTGGATTTCTTTGAGTTATTTAGTATAATTTAGTGCTTTTTGTGGAATCTGAACAAACATTGTACAAGTGTGCAACGGTGCTTTTTCATTTGAGAAATATGGTGAATTGTGTGGGAAATGTGAAACGAGCTGCAGCAGAAAGAAAATTGGTACCAAGGTAATGTTATACAGTTTTTATTAGTTGCAACTAATAGTTACAATAGTTTAGAGAACTAATAGTAACAGTGTTTCATGAAACAGGTTTAAAATTTTTACACATTGCAAATTTTTGTGTTTTATGTTTGTTTCATTTGAAGTGGTTTTTTTGTGCATTTGTTTATTTTTCTTATTGAAGTGATTCTTGTGCATTCATCCATTTTCTTATTGAAGTGTGTGTTTTTATTTCTATGTTCGGTGTGATTAGTTTTTTTTTTTTTTGCAATTTTGGTGTTTTCCACATTTTTCTGTGTTTTCATTTGCATTCACAATTTGATTGACTTAATTGTTTTCATTAATTAATCGTTGCACATTTCATTGAATTTAACACTTGTGAATTAATTTGCATTTACTTAGAATTCTTTTCAAGTTTCATTGTTGTTTAGCACTTGTGAATTAATTTCCAAATTTTCAATTATTACCTAACACTTTTAAATTTTGATTGAATTAATTGTCTTGAATTTTGTGATAAATTAATTTTGATTAATTTTAATTTTACTTAATTAATTCAAGAATTAATTAAACTTTGCTTTGTTTTCAAGTAACAGTAATTTTCCCTGATATTATGAATTTTACTTATAAATTTTAAGTTTGATAATGAATTTTTGTATTAAAAATTTTTATAAGTGTTTTCTTTTTCACCAGTATAATTATATATGATTATATTTAGCTTAGGTAGAAACATAGAGAGGTAATAACTGAGCTGTTTTCCTTCAATTTACTTGAAGTGAGTTAGAACCAGGGAAGTACTTAGACTTCAGAAATCAGGGAAAAAATACTTAGACTTTTAAAGTTGTTGATGGAGTTATACCCTTTAATTAATTTAATTACACATAAGATTACCTCACACCTGTTTTTAATGAACTTAGTCTGATTTTCTGCAATACTGGTAAGTTGTTTGAATGGAGTTATACCCTTTAATTAATTTAATTACAAACAAGATTTTTTTTTTTTTTACCCTACACACCTGGTTTTAATGAACCCCCCCCCCCCCCCCCTTTAGTCTGATTTTCTGCCAATATGTTAAGTTGTCATTAATGGCTCACTGTTGCTTAGAGTTATTTCACTGTCGTTTAGTACCTGTGATGAAGGTTCAGGTGTCTGGCTTATGTGAGGTACTCATTTGATGGTTGGTAAGTGTAGTAACCAGATACTTGGCACTTCATTACAAGTATTAATGGTACCCAGACCCGGGAAAACAGAGTTTTATTATTAGATCTAGTCTATACTGGTGATGTTAGGGATATATTTTGCCAGGAGAGTGACCATATAGTTTTTGTTTGCATTTGTTGTATTGAATTGTAAGTTGATAACATAAAAAAATGGCTCAGTTCAAAGTTCAGGAATTTTTAGCAGCCCATTCCATCCATGTGTTATCTGAAACCACTTTGACTAAGGCACAGTGGAGCGCTTTAGCAGTGGCATGTGGTGGTTATGTGTCTACTAATATGGTAAAGGCACAAATAACATGTATTGCTATAGAGTCATTAATAGAATAAGGTAGAATAACGGATGAAGATGAGTTAGAATTGGCTCAAAAGTTGTTGAATGAAGCACGTGCTGATCTTATAAATAAGCAAGAAGAAAAGAAAGAGAAAAGTGATGCAGAGTTACAGCTTAGACGCATTAAAGCAGAAAGAGAATTTGATTAAGCAGAAAATGCAGGCTGAAAGAGAGAATGCAAGCTGAAAGAGAATGAATAGACAGGGAAAAACAAGAAAGAAAAGAAAGAGAAGAAGAAAAAGCAGCAGGAGAGGGAAGAGAAAGAGTAAGGTTTGAAAGGGAGATGGAATTGATAAGAGCTAGATCCACATTACCTGGAACACCGTCTAAACCCTAACCAAGGTAATCAAGACCCTGTATTTGATGTAGTAAGAGTACAGAAGTTAATCTCTAAGTTTAATGAAGGAGCTCCAGACGAGTTTTTTTTTATCACTTTGGAGAAAGTGGCTTCAGGTATGGGATGGCCAGAAGATTAATGGTCAGTTTTGCTACAAAGTGTCTTAATTGGTTAAAGGGAGAAGTGCTTATTCTAGCCATAACAGAATAGACAGGGAAAAACAAGAAAGAAGAGAAAGAGAAGAAGAAAAAGCAGCAGGAGAGGAAAGAGAAAGAGTAAGGTTTGAAAGGGAGATGGAATTGATAAGAGCTAGATCCACATTACCTGGAACACCGTCTAACCCTAACCAAGGTAATCAAGACCCTGTATTTGATGTAGTAAGAGTACAGAAATTAATCTCTAAGTTTACTGAAGGAGCTCCAGACGAGTATTTTTTATCACTTTGAGAAAGTGGCTTCAGGTATGGGATGGCCAGAAGATTAATGGTCAGTTTTGCTACAAAGTGTCTTAATTGGTAAAGGGAGAAGTGCTTTATCTAGCCATAACAGCTGATCGGGTGTAAAGACTACAAGGTACTTAAACACAGTGTGCTACAAGTTTACCAGATGACCCCAGAGTACTACAATGAAAGATTCAGAAAATTTAAGAAAGGATGAGAAGGGAACATTTTTAGATTATGCTTACAAAGTGAGGTGTTTTAAACGTTGGTTAGAAGCTGCTAAAGTTTAAAAACTTTGATGAGCTAGAAGAATTACTTGTTCTTGAACAGTATCTTAGGGGAATTCCTGAACATATAAGAGCCTATTAGTTTTGAGAGAGAGAGAGGTTAAGAAACTTGACAAAGCTGCTATACTGAGTGACGATTACAATATAATTAGTAGCAAACGCAATTACAATGTCAAGTACCAGAATCAACAACGCCCAGGTTTTAGTTCTCATCCAAATATCAGGAACAAATTTAATGGGAAACCTACAAGTTATACTACCAAGAATACACAAGGTAATACACCTCAGCAAGCTAATGTGAAATCCTCATTTAGTTTTTCAAGACAGTTACAGAAACCTAATGTTGTCTGTTTCAAGTGTGGAAGAGCAGGACACTTCAGTCAAGAGTGTTACCGGAATCAACAGCAGTCAAAGCCAGTTGGTTCAAGTAGTGAAAGGGTGACCAGGTGAAACAAAAAAAACTACGAGGAGCAGTGTGGGAAAGAATCACACTCCATAGAAGATTGAAACTAAACAAGCTGAATGTTTAGCAACCAGTGGAAATGTAACCTTCAAGCAGTGAGTGGGCTTAGCAGTGTGGAGGCTTTTAAAAGCTTATATATCTATGAGGGTATGCTTTCAACTCAAGGAAGGAGTGTGCAGGTACCAGTCAAGATATTACGTGATACGGGGGTAACCATAGTGTGGTAGTACGTGGCTCTCACCCTCAGTTGGAGAAGAGTCTCACTGGAGATTCAGTAATTTTGAAGGTTATACGAGGAGAGGAAGTAACTCCTATATGCCGCTTACACCTGTCATGTGAATTGGTGACAGGGAATGTTGATTTTGCTGTAAAGGACTCACTGGCTGTGGAAGGTGAACATGTTCTAACACGTTGGGGTTGGAAGGTCCGAAGATTGGAAGTGGTGGTGCGCCATTTATACCTTGTCCAGACAAACCGTTGAGGATTAGTCCTACAGTAAAGTTGGAGAAGAATAATCCCCACCTGTTTCCTAGTTGTGTAACTATCAGAAGTATGAAAAGGACTACGACTGCAAGTGAAGAAACTGAGGATTTACACACCCAAGAAGGATCAAATGAAGGATCTTTGTACTTAAAAGAATTGTTCCAGGGAAGTGATGTTTCCCCTAGTGCTGACCAAGAAGAGATTTCCCATGATGAAGGACGTCGATGACGGAGAAGAACCTGTTGTTCCTGAAGAGACCCGAGTAGTCAAAGTGTTCCTGAAGACAGTAGTGGAACTACAGTAGCTGAGTTAGCAGATTTTGAGAATTCAACCATTGATGTTGGTCAAGTGACAAGAGAGAAGCTAATGGACTTGCAGAATAAGGCTGCATCGTTAGCTGATTTGTTCATCAGAGTTGTTGATCGAGAAGAGATGCAACAAAACTCCTACCTGTTATTCTCTGAAGGAAGGTTGCTGATGAGGAAAGTATAGACCTACAGATATACGGAGATGCTGTATGGGGCGAATATCATCAAATTTTGATTCCATATCCATTGAGGAAGCAAGTGGTAGCATAGCTCATGAGTCTGGACATATGGAATCAGGAAAGACTGTGGAGAAGATCATGAAATATTTTTTCTGGCCTGGACTTCACAAAGATGTTAGCAGGTTCTGTCGTGAGTGTCATACCTGCCAGATAGCTGGAAAACCAAATGAAACCATCCAGAAAGGCCCCCCTACAACCTATACAAGTTAGAGGAGAACCCTTTAGCAAAGTGATTATAGATATGGTTGGACCGCTGCTGAAGACAAAGAAGGGAAATGAGTATTTTGTTAACATTAATGTGTCCTGTGACAAGATATCCAGAGGCAATCCCTGTTAGAAACATATCTGCAAGATAGTTGCTGAAAGGTGTGGAGTTTTTCTCAAAGTTTGGTACACCAGAAATAGTACAAAGTGATAGAGGAACAAACTTTACTTCAAAGTTATTTCCAAGATGTGATGAATTTGTTAGGAGTGAAACAACAGTTATCCACTGCTTATCATCCAGAAACTCAAGGTGCCTTAGAAAGGTTCCACCAGACATTGAAAAGTATGCTGACAAAGTGTTGTTCTGAGTCAGGAAGAGAATGGGATGTTGGTTTACCATTAATGTTGTTTGAAGTTAGGAGTGCTTATCAAGAAAGTATGGGTTGTTCACCTAATGAAATGATTTTTGGTAGAGAAGTGAGAGGACCGTTGAAGATTCTTGCGGAAAATTGGGAAGAAAATCAAGAGGAAAGCCAAGGAGAATCTGTGAAGAACTTAACGAAAAGGTTGAAAGAGATTAGAAAATTCTCTTTAGAAAATTTGAAAGTGAGTCAAGCGAAAATGAAAATGGAATATGATGCTAAGACTAAGCTAAGAAGTTTTAGTGTTGGTCAACAAGTGTTAGTATTCTTACCTGTCAAGAATTTCCTCTCACTAATAAAATTTCAAGGTCCTTACAAGATAATTGAGAAGTTAAGTGATAGAACTTATGTGATTAAAAACACCAGAAAGAAGAAGACAAAGCAATATACATGTGAACCTCTTGAAACCTTATTTCTCAGAAACTAAAACTGAAACTGTAGCAGTAACACAAACAACTTCATCTACAGAAGACGATGATGGCTACGAATTGGGAGCTGAAAGCAAGATGAATAATTCTTCAATTTTGGAAAATTTTAGGATAAATTGAAACATCTGAGTGCTGAACAAGGTGGAGACTTAAGTGAAGTAATTAGAAGCTTTCCAGAAAGTTTTGCAGATGTACCTAAGCGTAGTGATCTGGCCAAGCATGAGATCAAGATTCAAGAAGATGGAAAACTATTCAAGCAAAGAGCCTATCACTTATCACCGTACCATCGAGATGTTCTGAAGAAAGAAGTTGAGTATTTGCTGCAACATGGATTAGCAGAACCTAGTTCAAGTCACTTCAGCTCTCCATGTGTGTTAGTGAAGAAACCAGATGGTTCATTTAGAATGTGAACTGATTATAGGAAACTTAATTCCATTAGTGTGGCTGACAATTATCCTTTGCCTCTTATAGATCAGTTACTTGATAATATTGAGCAAGTCAAGTTTGTTTCCAAGATAGACTTGTTAAAAGGATATTATCAAATTCCCTTAGATGAGAAGGCGAAGTTGCTGTCAGCTTTTATTACTCCTTTTGGACTGTATCAGTATACTGTTCTGCTGTTTGGTCTGATGAATGCACCTGCAACATTCCAGAAGGAGTAGGTGTATACCTGGATGACATAGTGATTTACTCTAAATGGGAAGAAAATCTGAAGATTCTGAGGAAAGTTTTCAAGAAACTACAAGAAGCAGGACTAACAGTCAACTTAGAGAAGAGTGAGTTTGGAAAGGCAACTGTGCAGTATCTTGGGTTTGAAGTTGGGAAAGGCCTTCTTGCTCCAGCAAATGCTAATGTAGAAGGTATCCGTAAGGCTACCCCCACCTAACTACCAGGAAACAGCCACAGAGATTTTAGGCATGGCTGGATTCTATCATCTTTTCTGCCCAAATTTCTCAGCCATAGTAGCTCCCTTGACAGACTTAACTAGTCCCCAAAGCTAAGTTTGTTTGAACTCCAGAGTGTCAAGAATCCTTTGAGAAGGTAAAAACCATTTTAACTTCAAGACCAGTACTTCAAGCTCCAGATTTCAACAAGAAATTTGTGATACAAGTTGATGCGTCGGACTGTGGCATTGGAGCTGTTCTACTTCAAGAAGATGAAAATAATATCTACCATCCTGTGTGCTTCATGTATTCAAAACTGGAAAAACATTAGAAAGTATACTCGACAATCAAGAAGGAAACTTTAGCCTTAATCACAGCATTGAAAAGGTTTGCAGTGCATGTGAACAGACCTAGGAATGAAGAAATTTTAGTGTTGTCTGATCACAATCCACTATGAAAAATCATAATCAAAGACTGACCAGGTGGTCTTTGTGCTTGCAACAGTATAATTTAAGAGTGCAGCACATTAGTAGCAAAAACAATGTCGTTGCTGATTGATTTATCCCATTGCGAATCGTTGGATTCAACACCGTGATAACCAATCTTCTAGGGGGAGGTATTATATGCTGTATTTTAATGCATATTTCCTCTCTTGAATGTATGAAATGTTATATATAGAGTTTTGTAACATTTTTCAGATTCCTTAGCTAGCTTAGAGTTATAGGATGTCTTAAAATGTGTGTTCAGATTTTGCATAACATAATGTAAAAGAATATATAACGTAGAATGAAAAGAGAGAGAGATTAACTTTGTCTGTTCCAAGATAGAGATTGTTTCCCTATTATGTCAACGCCTCTAAATCAGAAGACCTCGGGTCTCCGTTCTGTTTTCATAACATGTCAATCTTAATCAATCTTACTTGCTCGAGGAGTCTGTTTCATCGAGTACGTGTCTTTGTTGAGCATACAATGTTGTGACTGGTTTCATACACGTACGTCTTTGAGGAAACCATGTGTAGATTTCACAATTTTTCTGTAAAGTTACATCACATTAGAAGCTTCTAGAAAAATTGCATCATCTTTCTCATGCCCAAAACGTTTTGAGCCTGTCAGTCTCTTGAAGTGCCCATACAAGGAGAAAGAGAGCGTTTCATTACCGACTTTGAATTCCTGGCGTTTAGATCTCCCCTCTCTCTCTCTCTCCCTCTCTCTCTCACACCCCACTTTCAAGTTCATATTAACGTAACATAATTGGTCACTCGTAACTTTTAGATTTTGGATTTCTTTGAGTTATTTAGTATAATTTAGTGCTTTTTGTGGAATCTGAACAAACATTGTACAAGTGTGCAACGGTGCTTTTTCATTTGAGAAATATGGTGAATTGTGTGGTGAAATTGTGAAACGAGCTACAGCAGAAAGAAAATTGGTACCAAGGTAATGTTATACAGTTTTTATTAGTTGCAACTAATAGTTACAATGATTTAGAGAACTAATAGTTACAGTGTTTCGTGAAACAGGTTTACAATTTTTACACATTGCAAATTTTTGTGTTTTGTGTTTGTTTCATTTGAAGTGATTTTTTGTGCATTTGTTCATTTTTCTTATTGAAGTGATTCTTGTGCATTCATCCATTTTCTTATTGAAGTGTGTGTTTTTATTTCTATGTTCTGTGTGATTAGTGTTTTTTGCAATTTTGGTGTTCTCCACATTTTTCTGTGTTTTTATTTGCATTCACAATTTGATCGACTTGATTGTTTTCATTAATTAATCATTGCACATTTCATTGAATTTAACACTTGTGAATTAATTTGCATTTACTTGGAATTCTTTTCAAGTTTCATTGCTGTTTAGCACTTGTGAATTAATTTCCAAATTCAATTATTACCTAACACTTTTAAATTTTGATTGAATTAATTGTCTTGAATTTTGTGATAAATTAATTTTGATTTAATTTTACTTAATTAATTCAAGAATTAATTAAACTGCTTTGTTTTCAAGTAACAGTAATTTTCCCTGATATTATGAATTTTACTTATAAATTTTGAGTTTGATAATGAATTAAAATTTTTATAAGTGTTTTCTTTTTCACCAGTATAATTATATATGATTATATTTAGCTTAGGTAGAAACATAGAGGTAATAATTGAGCTGTTTTCCTTCAATTTACTTGAAGTGAGTTAGAACCAGGGAAGTACTTAGACTTCAGAAATCAGGGAAATACTTAGACTTTTAAAGTTGATGACGGAGTTATGCCCTTTAATTAATTCAATTGCACATAAGATTACCTCACACCTGTTTTAATGAACTTAGTCTGATTTTCTGCAATACTGGTAAGTTGTTTAAGGGCTCACTGTTGCCTTTAGAGTATTCAGTCGTTTAGTGCCTGTGATGAAAGTTCAGGTGTCCTGGCTGTTGTGAGGTACTCATTTAATTGTCGGTAATTGTAGTAACCAGTTACTTGGCACTTCGTCACAATATACACAGAAATAGTAAACTTTACTTACAGCACCTGTAAAAGTAACACATATGTTGACGAACTACGATTCTGCTACCTTGGGGTCTGAGTATACCCCATGTATAGTATCTCAGCTAGAAGTAACAACGATGGAAACTCAGTCGGAGTAGCAAAGTATGAAAGGGTCCAGAAAAGGAAACCACACAACATGATGTGATTATTACACCAACTGGCGGCGAGTACTAAGATGACCTCATAAACAAGTAAAAAGTGGGCCGAAGTTTCTTTGGCGCAATCGAGTTTTCTGCACAGCGAATATTGCTGTACGAAGGTCTTAGGCCCCCAATGAAATCTCGGCAGCGACCCATGAAACTTTCAGCCACAACCTGGTGGTGGCCTGTGTTGTTGCAACCTTTAGCGGTGCAAGACACATAAATATAAAAATAATAATTACCGAGGCAAGGGGGCTGCAATTCAGTATGTTTGATGATTGGAGGGTGGATGATCAACATGCCAATTTGCAACCCTCTGGCGCCTCAGTAGTTTTTAAGATCGAGGGGCGGACGGACAAACAACAATTTCAGTTTTCTTACCAAAGTGGAGGAGAAAATACACTTTGATCTGTTGTGAAATAGAGAAATCTATGATCACCTGCTTTTAGCTGAGAGATAAGTATGTAAGAAACCTCTGACTACAACATTTATTCTACTCCGGTTAATTGTTAGTTAGCGCCATCTCTCTCTCTCTCT